>NW_027198645.1:32500-41585 GCF_038502225.1 Cherax quadricarinatus | reverse complement strand
TGTGTCAGTTTTGTAGCCGGAAGGCTATCCTGGACGCTGAACTGACTTGTTTCCGGGATCATTTCCATTGCCCATTGTTGAACATTTCTGTACTACAGTTATACACAAGTAAGTGTTGTCTCCATGCACAAATACAGTACTCAAGGTGGGCCACGTACAAGAGCTTTATAAAGCTTGAAGACTGCTTATTGCCCTTTCAAATGTTTTTTTTATTATTCTATGACATTGTTTTTTTTTTCCCCCGTCTTCTCCCGTCAAGTGAAGTTCCTTGATGCCGGTGCAAGCCTCCTCAAGCCGGAAATGTGCTTCTGATACAAGAAATTCGACCAGTCCTCCTATTCCTTGCCTCTTCCTTTTCTTTTTGATTGTCTTACCATTGTCTTCCTTTGATGCATCATTTTTATTGTTCCTTGATAATGTGAGTAGTCACGAAAGCGCTTGGAATTTCATTATTCTTTCAGAGTGGTTGTTTTTGCATATTATGAAATCACCTGTTTACTGTGATCTTATTGCATATATATATATATATATATATATATATATATATATATATATATATATATATATATATATATATATATATATATATATATATATATATATATATATATATATATATATATATATATTTATAGAACAAATTATAATAAACGTTAATAACTTGCTCAGGAAATGAGCGACATTAAAACAGGAGACCAAGTTTTGCAGATCCTGCAGTCAACCTTTATAATGTGATGGCTAAAATAAGTATGACAGTATTTTTTTCTGGCCATTTCAGCAGTCCCCCGGCTGGTGATGTAACTGCACGACATTAGTTTAAAACAAGGAACACTTTCAGAGCAATAAAGGAATCACTGAACCTGAAGGGGGTCATACAGCGCTCTGGAAACGATGGATAATTATACTTGATCAGAAGAAAGAGAGAGCTGCTCAGAATCTTTGCATACAGAATCCTTCATTAGCATTAAGGCAACTTTCCTTGAAGAAAACACTTCTCTAGGTTTTGTGGATAATGTAGTAAACATGCCATCTATTTTGTACAGAGAGATATCAGTTAGAGATACTAACTGTTTCTACTTAGCTTCCCTAAAACATGGTTTGTCAGATTCGGACGTGTGAGTGTAGGAGGGTAATATCCGCTAATGTTGAGTTTACACGATGTTGTTCGATGCTTCTAAAATACGATGTGATTGAAAATATTTATAATTACATAAATGTCAAGAAAGATCAGTGGTTCCCATTCCTTGTGTTGGAAAATTAGTATACAAGAAAATCAAAAACATATTTGTAAAAAATCATAGATAAAAAAATATAAATTAAAAAGAATTTTTTTATTAATTACAAAATTAACACAAATATCGGTTTAAACCAGAATTAGAAATAAAAACAAAATAAGAAGAAAACAAGGAATGCTTATCAACGAAACACATTAAGTCACAAGTCTTGAGGAGGAAGAGAATTACCTAACTCTTAATAATAGACCAAACTTTTCATTAAAGAATTTGTACTTCCGTTAACATAGTCTCTTAAGGGAAAATACTTCCCTTCTTATGACAGACAATAATAGATAAAGGTTTGTAGACTCCATGGCACCGCGTAGTGTATAGTGAAGTGTTGAGTTTCTCCCTCCATGATGTGCAGGTTAGGTTAGGTAAGGTTCGTCAGGAAACAGGACAAGTGTTTCCTGACGCCAGTCTTAGTCAGATGATGACCTGCCGTTGGAGGTTTTGGTTATCTGACTGAGGCCTTCCGCTGGCTTACCGGTCCAAACGTTTAAAAATTATGGTTAGTTATAACCATATAGTTATTCACGATGTGCTTATAGCTACAAGTGTGGTAGACCTATTGTGTACTATTATGCATCAATACATCCGAATAAGTTACGTGGGAACATATACTCTGAGGTAAGATATCCTGGGCCTGGGATACTTTACGTCTGCGTTACAGTGCAATGAACTGTAATGTCATGACTGGTAGTACATTTACATAAGTGTATCACATAACAAGCTGAGTTAAATAAAGAGTTCCAAGAGTCTGGAATACTTCCGAGTGCACGAGTGTTGACTCAGGAAGTGAGTCAACACAAGTTATTACCAGTGGTTAACGCACTGGCCTGTGAGTGTTAGGACTCACTCGCCATGGGTTCAAATCTTAACCATTTAGTGATCTCTACGAGTGCAGGAGAGCTATTAATAAATGAAGTTATTTTATCAACACCGGAGCGTCACCAAGTAAAGACGATGGAAGAAACCTGCCATGAAAAAATCAGAGCAGCCCTAACATACCGGTGGAAAATTTTATTAACAAATTGTTAATACAAAACAAATTCTGGCCACAAAATAGAGCGAAACACCAACGTCAAAGACCTGGGAGTGATTATGTCGGAGGATCTCACCTTCAAGGACCATAACATTGTATCAATCGCATCTGCTAGAAAAATGACAGGATGGATAATGAGAACCTTCAAAACGAGGGAGGCCAAGCCCATGATGACACTCTTCAGGTCACTTGTTCTATCTAGGCTGGAATATTGCTGCACACTAACAGCACCTTTCAAGGCAGGTGAAATTGCCGACCTAGAAAATGTACAGAGAACTTTCACGGCGCGCATAACGGAGATAAAACACCTCAATTACTGGGAGCGCTTGAGGTTCCTAAACCTGTATTCCCTGGAACGCAGGAGGGAGAGATACATGATTATATACACCTGGAAAATCCTAGAGGGACTAGTACCGAACTTGCACACGAAAATCACTCACTACGAAAGCAAAAGACTTGGCAGACGATGCACCATCCTCCCAATGAAAAGCAGGGGTGTCACTAGCACGTTAAGGGACCATACAATAAGTGTCAGGGGCCCGAGACTGTTCAACTGTCTCCCAGCACACATAAGGGGGATTACCAACAGACCCCCTGGCTGTCTTCAAGCTGGCACTGGACAAGCACCTAAAGTCAGTTCCGGATCAGCCGGGCTGTGGCTCGTACGTTGGTTTGCGTGCAGCCAGCAGCAACAGCCTGGTTGATCAGGCGCTGATCCACCAGGAGGCCTGGTCACAGACCGGGCCGCGGGGGCGTTGACCCCCGAAACTCTCTCCAGGTAAACTCCAGGTAAGAGCCGCGACACACAGGAGAAACAATGTAGGAAAGTTTACACAGAAAAAGACACTCGTACATATATCTCCTATACTAAGATATCTTTTCTCTTACAATTAAACATTACATTTTCATTTATTACTAATAAGTATCAAAGAAAATTTATGGGGTAAAAATATTATGAATATATTAATTGATTGGTATATTAGTGTATATATCAGTGTTATGTAATGAAAGGAATATATCAGAGTTTATACAGATACTTATACATCAATACTGATACCATGAGAGTTTACTGTATTTTCAATTAAGCTGTTGTTATCGTTCATGTTAGTATATGGGAAGTTAACTTCCGAAATGACTCGTTCAGTCTGTTGGTTTTAAACCATAAAAACTATTAAAAAATTAATACAGAATAAAATATCTTCTTCATTTTGTAAAATGCATAAAAACGTTGATGTAGTTACCAAGAATAATCATGTCCTTACGAAAAAATATATTGGGCACGAATACGTCGCCGCCAAATTTCTTATTTTTATGTATGATGTTGACACAGTGAGAAACTTAGGAATGGCTTCAAGGAACAGTTCGCTATTTCTCTGTAACAAAACTGCAGTCTTTATTTCCCATGAATGCTAAATACCACTTTCGTTACCAGTTCAAACCACAGACATTGTGGGGAGATCCAAGTGCCGAAGGTTACTCTGCGAGGGAGGCGCCACCTGTCCTATATAAAGTCCTGGACACACCAGCGCCATCACATTGTTCAAGTCGTCAACCTCTCAACTCCTGCAGTCATGGTATGAGTTAATACTTAGTGAGAAGTTGCTCTAAAACACTTGCACAATAATGTAATATATCATATATTATTATTTTGAACCAACAATTCTTTGTCTTTCAGTATTTCCTGCCAGTGACGGTGGTGTTGTCCGTGATGGCTGCTGTTCATGGTGGACTAATTGGGGGTCTCGGTGGCTATGGTGGACACGGTGGATATGGCGGTCTAGGTGGTCTTGGCGGTCTAGGTGGTCTTGGCGGAATTGGAGGACTTGGAGGTCTTGGCGGACTTGGTGGCATTGGCGGCCTTGGAGGATATGGAGGCTATGGCGGCTCTAACGGATTTGGTGGCTTTGGCGGCCATGGTGGAGGATTTAATGGAGGATACAGTAAGCATTGGATTTCCTTGGCTATACTTAATTATATCCAAAAATATTTTATTACACTCTTTATTTGGTTCCAAAGAGCGGGCTAAATGTCTCGGGTTCGATTCCCGCCTTTTCGCAGTATTGTATTTGCTTAAAAACTACTTTGTTCTGTGGATGCATTAATATATTTACTGCTCTTGAGACTGGTATTCCAAACTAGAAAAGAATGAAATTAGTCACGTAGTATCCACGGCCACGAATGTGCTCGCACCAGGAGGCAGACCCAGTGTACTTGCTGGGTACCTGGTGTTTGAAGCATGGTGGTCAAGTGGTTTAAAGCATCGGGAGGTTAACTTGGCTTATATATATATATATATATATATATATATATATATATATATATATATATATATATATATATATATATATATATATATATATATATATATATATATATATATATATTTATATATATATATATATATATATATATATATATATGTGTGTGTGTGTGTATGTGTATGTGTATGTGTGTGTGTGTGTGTGTGTGTGTGTGTGTGTGTGTGTGTGTGTGTGTGTGTGTGTGTGTGTGTGTGTGTGTGTGTGTGTGTGTGTGTGTGTGAATGTAAAGTATTATTAATATAGGTTTTATCATTCCACAGGCAGCCAAGGAGGACACACGTTTGTGCTGAGCAAGAGTCACGGTAAGGCAGCAACACTTCTTTATGTTTATCGCACAAGAAATGCAACAATATCATGTACATATACAGTACTTACATAAAATATATTATATCATTGTTAATAATGTTATCTTCCATGTTTACAGGGAGTCATGGAGCGTTTGGCCAGGGTGGACAACACGGATTTGGCAAAGGTGGTGGATTCAACGAATTTGGCAAAGGTGGTGGATTCGGCGGCGTTGGTGGTTTGGGTGGGTACAGTGGATTGGTCCACAATGCTTAGTATTTTTTCGAATTTTATATCATTTGTTAGTGGCAATATAAACTGGAACTTGTCTTAAGTACCACACTACAGCATATTTCATAATTTCAGGCTACGGGAAGTAGTACGTCTGGCCTCATTATGTTCTGACCAGGTCCGGCACCGTCCCCCTCAGCCCTCTTAACGACTAATACTGGAATAAACTAACTAAACACTAACTCTTCCTTTTTATTGTCATTTTTTTGTAATTACCTCTTTCGTAATATCAAATTCAATTAAGAAATACACTTTGTATTAGCCTCTGGTAAATGGAGCAAGAAATACATTCAGTTTCATTTAGAGATGCAAATGTTATCTTTGCTGTGATTTCTGACGGTGGTACCCTCGTCTAACAAAGGGTAGGTTGCAACATAGACGAATTTCAATTTCACATAGAATCTCAATTTCACATAGAAGTTTGACAGTGATAATTTATTCCAAGCTCCTTGTACATGTCTACAGGGAAAACATAGGTAGCAAACACTGGATTTGGGAACTAGTGGTACCTTCACCACTGTTATTAGAAACAGTCGATTTTACTCTTATGTTTATAAGTCATTACAGAGACAGTAATGTGTGGGATTATGACATTTAAAATCCAAATTCATATCCCCTATTTAGTCTAGATTTTAAAATCTTAATTTCACCTTATATACTTAAGATTCATGGGCTCTTCAGAGACGCAAGGTCATTACTACTCAAGAGTCAGAGAGTAACTGGGAAATTTCCAGTACAAGAACAGTAAAAGAAACAGTTCCAGTTCTTTTGCCTGCTTTTCTGTAAATAAAGGCAATTACATGCAGAACTTTTACATTTTATATTTCAGTTCTGCTCCAGGTAACATTCTTGATTTTCATTTATTATTCTCGCTGACTGATGGCTCAGTCCATCAAAGTGTGCTGCATCAGCTGTCTACAGTGCTGTGTACCAGACGAAGTAGCTCACCCATTTGTGATGCTTGTGGCACATTTCAGGGTGCGAGACTTATGATATCTGTACCAGGAATTTGTTCCCACTGGCAAATAGAGAGTGAACGATGGTGTCTTAGGCAACTGTTTTACACACACACACACACACACACACACACACACACACACACACACACACACACACACACACACACACACACACACACACACACACACACACACACACACACACACACACACACACACACACACACACACACACACACACACACACACACACACATACATACACACACACACACATACACACACACACACACACACACACATACATACACACACACACACACACACACACACACACACACGGCCTGTCAGAGTAACTTTCAAGGAAGAATCAGTTCGAACCAGGATTCTGCAAGAGAAAGCAAGACTGAGGGACAAAGAGGGGTACCAGAGAGTATACCTCGACCGCGACAGAACACAAGAAGAAAGGACTACACTGAAAGAGAGGGTACAGAGACGCAAGGAGGAACGAGAAGCAATGAAAATGAGCAGGACCCAGACACAGGAGGAAGGGCAAACACACCCCACAGAATCTCCCACCAAAAGACTCCACCCGCGACATTCCCAACGCAACTGAGCAACCTATACTACAACCCACTCACTGTTCCCTCTGCCACCAACCCCCATATCACAAACCTCACCCCAACAGCTGTCCCTTATGGGCATTCTGACCCCACCCCCATCAACACAAACCCCACCTACACCACAGCCCCATATAGGCCCCCACCAAGGCTCTCGCTCCCCCAACCCCAATATACTTGCATGACCACAATGATAGAAAAGAAACTAAAGGTTTGGTACACAAACGCGGATGGAATAACGAATAAACATGAGGAGTGGAATGAAAGAATCAGTGAAAAATCCCCAGACATCATAGCAGTCACAGAAACAAAACTCGCTGAGACAATAACAGACACAATCTTCCCAACAGGATATCAGATCCTGAGGAAAGATAGAAGGAGTAGAGGGGGAGGAGGGGTTGCACTGCTCATAAAACACCAATGGGGATTTGAGGAAATGGAAGGCATGGACATGATTGGAGTAAGAGACTACATTGTAGGTACAATTCAGTCCGGAGAACATAAAGTAGTCATTGGAGTGATGTATAACCCACCACAGAACTGCAGGAGGCCAAGAGAGGAGTACGAAGAAAACAACAGGGTGATGGTGGACACACTGGCTGAGGTGGCAAGAAGAGCTCACTCGAGCAGAGCAAAGTTACTGGTAATGGGCGATTTCAACCACAGGGAGATCGACTGGGAAAACCTGGAGCCACATGGGGGTCCCGAAACATGGAGAGCCAAGATGATGGATGTGGTACTTGAAAACCTCATGCATCAACATGTCAGGGACACAACCAGAGAGAGAGGGGAGGATGAGCCAGCAAGACTGGATCTTGTGTTCACCCTGAGCAGTTCAGACATTGAGGACATCACTTACGAGAGGCCCCTTGGAGCTAGCGATCATGTGGTTCTGAGTTTTGACTATATAGTAGAGTTACAAGTGGAGAAGGTAACAGGAACTGAAGGGGACAGGTCAAACTATAAAAGGGGGGACTACACAGGTATGAGAAACTTCCTGCAGGAGGTTCAGTGGGACAGAGAAATGGTAGGAAAATCAGTAAACGAGATGATGGAATACGTGGCAACAAAGTGCAAGGAGGCAGAGGAAAGTTTTGTTCCCAAGGGAAACAGAAATAATAGGAAGACCAAAACGAGTCGTTGGTTTACCCGAAGGTGTAGGGAGGCAAAAACTAAGTGCAACAGAGAATGGAAAAGGTACAGGAGGCATAGGACCCAGGAAAACAAGGAGATTAGTAGAAGAGCCAGAAACGAGTATGCGCAGATAAGGAGGGAGGCCCAGCGACAGTATGAAAACGACATAGCATCGAAAGTCAAATCTGACCCGAAACTGCTGTATAGCCACATTAGGAGGAAGACAACAGTCAAGGACCAGGTGATAAGGCTGAGGAACGAAGGTGGAGAACTCACAAGAAACGATCAAGAGGTATGTGATGAGCTCAACACGAGATTTAAGGAAGTATTTACAGTAGAGACAGGAAGGACTCTGGGGGGACAGACCAGATGGGGACACCAACAAGGAATACACCAACAAGTGTTGGACGACATACATACAGATGAGGAGGAGGTGAAGAAACTGCTAAGGGACATCGATACCTCAAAGGCAATGGGACCGGACAACATCTCTCCGTGGGTCCTTAGAGAGGGAGCAGATATGTTGTGCGTACCACTTACCACAATCTTCAACACATCCCTGGAAACTGGGCAACTACCTGAGGTATGGAAGACGGCAAATGTAGTTCCCATTTTCAAAAAAGGAGACAGAAAAGAGGCACTAAACTATAGACCTGTGTCATTGACGTGTATAGTATGCAAAATTATGGAGAAGATTATCAGGAGGAGAGTGGTGGAGCACCTGGAACGGAACAGGAGTATAAATGCCAACCAGCACGGATTCACGGAAGGCAAATCCTGTGTCACAAACCTTCTGGAGTTTTATGATAAAATAACAGAAGTAAGACAAGAGAGAGAGGGGTGGGTTGACTGCATCTTCTTGGACTGCAAGAAGGCCTTTGACACAGTTCCTCACAAGAGATTAGTGCAGAAGCTAGAGCATCAGGCGCATATAACAGGAAGGGCACTGCAATGGATCAGAGAATACCTGACAGGGAGGCAACAACGAGTCATGGTACGTAATGATGTATCACAGTGGGCACCTGTGACGAGCGGGGTCCCACAGGGGTCGGTCCTAGGACCAGTGCTATTTTTGGTATATGTGAACGACATGACGGAAGGGTTAGACTCAGAAGTGTCCCTGTTTGCAGATGATGTGAAGTTAATGAGGAGAATT
>NW_027198645.1:0-27500 GCF_038502225.1 Cherax quadricarinatus | reverse complement strand
AACAAAGGTTTGCAACAAGGCTAGTCCCAGAGCTCAAGGGAATGTCGTACGAGGAAAGGTTAAAAGGGAAATCGGACTGACGACACTGGAGGACAGAAGGGTCAGGGGAGACGTGATAACGACATACAAGATACTGCGGGGAATAGACAAGGTGGACAGAGATAGGATGTTCCAGAGAGGGGACACAGGGACAAGGGGTCACAACTGGAAGCTGAAGACTCAGACGAGTCACAGGGACGTTAGGAAGTATTTCTTCAGTCATAGAGTTGTCAGCAAGTGGAATAGCCTAGCCAGTGAAGTAGTGGAGGCAGGAACCATACATAGTTTTAAGAAGAGGTATGACAAAGCTCAGGAAGCAGAGAGAGAGAGAGGACCCAGTAGCGATCAGTGAAGAGGCGGGGCCAGGAGCTGAGTCTCGACCCCTGCAACCACAATTAGGTGAGTACACACACACACACACACACACACACACACACACACACACACACACACACACACACACACACACACACACACACACACACACACACACACACACACACACACACACACACACACACACACACACACACACACACACACACACACAGTAAATGCAATGATGTAATGAGTGACCACAAAGTGCAGGGAGGCAGAGGAGTTTAGTATACCAAGAGGGTGACAAAAGTGGAGAAACTAAATGCAATGATGTAATGAGTGACCACAAAGTGCAGGGAGGCAGAGGAGTTTATACCAAGAGGGTGACAAAAGTGGAGAGACTATAGTGAGCCCGTGGTTTACCTGGAGGTGTAAAGAGTCCAAAGCCAAGTGTGCTAGAGCATGGAAAATGTATAGAAGGCAAAGGACTTAAGAAAACAAGGAGATGAGCAGAAGAACCAGAAACGAATGTGCATGGATAAGGGGACAGGCCTACACACAGTACAAGACTTAAATAGCATCAAAAGCCATATCTGACCCAAAGTTGTTATACAGTCACATCAGAGGGGAAAACAACAGTCAAGAACCAGGTAATCAGGCTGAGGGAGGAAGGAAGGAAGGAAGCTTACAAAGAAGTATGTGAAGAGCTTAGCTCAAGATTTAGGGAAGTATTCACAGTGGAGGCAGAAATGCTTCCAGCAAATAGAGGCGTTAGGAGGAGGCGCAGAAACTGCTAGATGAATTAGATACCTCGAAGGCGGTGGGCCCAGATAACATCTCTCCGTGAGTCCTGAGAGAAGTAGCAGAGGAACTGTGTGTGCCGCTAGAAACAATCGTCAATAAATCTATTGAAACAGGGCAACTTCCTGAGGTGTGGAAGACAGCAAATGTAGACTCAGTTCTTAAGAAAAGAGACAGACAGGCAGTATTAAACCATAGACAAGTGTCACAGATATGTATAGTATGCAAAATCATGGAGAAGATTATCATAAGAGTGGTGGAGCACATAGAAATTATATTATATGACAATCAGCACGGCTTCAGGGATGGAAAATCCTGTGCCTCAAATCTACTTGAGTTTTACGACAAGGTAACAAAAATAAGACAGGAGAGAGAGAGAGAGGGATGCGTAGATTGATCTTTTTGGACTGCAAGAAAATATCCGACACAGTAACACGCAAAAGACTATTTCAAAAACTAGAGTAGCAGGTAGAAATAGTCGGTAAAGCCCTGCAGTGGATCAGGGAATACCTGACAGGAAGTGTTGGTACATGATGAGGTGTCAGAGTGGGCGCATGTGTCGAATGGGGTTCCACAAGGGGCAGTCTTGGGTCCGGTGCTATTTCTTGTATGTGTGAATGATGTGACTGAATGAGTGGATTCATAGATGTCCCTTTTCACTGATAATATGAATGTAATGAGGAGAATAAAAACTGACGAGGATCAGGTAAGATTACAAGAGGATCTGAACTGGCTGCAAGCCTGGTCCTACAAAGGGCTCCTGGAGTTTAATCCTAACAAATTATTCTTCCCCAAATGAAGCTTGGAGAAGAATAAACAAGACCGCAGACGGCTAGGGGATCAAAGGCTCCAAACCTCATTTAAGGAAAAGCATCTTGGGGTGAGCATTATGCCGAACACGTATCCTGAGGCACACATCAACCAAATAATTGCAGCAACATATGAGAGTCTGCCAAACTTGAGAATAGCATTTCGATATGTAAGTAAGGAGTCATTCAAGACACTGTACACCGTGTACGTCACGCCGATATTGGAGTATGCAGCACCAGAATGGAACCCACACTTGGTCAAACACGTCAAGAAATTAGAGAATATGCAAAAGTTTGCAACAAGACTAGTCCTGAAGTTAAAGGGTATGTCTTATGAGGAGAGGTTAAGGGAACTTCATCTGATGACTCTAGAGGATAGGACGGGTAAAGGGAACATGATAAAGCCGTATAAAACGCTGAGAGGAATTGACAAGATGGATAGGGACTGAATGTTTCAGAGATGAGACTCAGGAACAAGGAGTCACAGCTGGAAGTTGAAAAATCAGATGAGTCACAGGGATATTAGGAAGTATTTCTTTAGCCTTAGAGTTGTCAGGAAGTGGAACAATTTGGAGAGTGAAATAGTGGAGGCAGGATCCATACATAGCTTTAAGAAAAGATATTATAAGGTTCTTTAAGCGGGGAGATATTGACCTAGTAGCGACTAGAAAATAGGCGAGGCCAGGAGCTGTGAATCGACCCCTGCAACCACATATAGGTGAGGTACGGGTAGGCGAGTACATATACACACACACAAACATTATATATATATATATGTCATGCCGAATAGGCAGAACTTGAGATCTTTGCTTAAATAGCAACGCTCATCTTGCCACATAGGACAAGTGAAAATTTGTGTATGCAATAATTTCGCCAAAATCGTTCTGAACCTAGCGAAAAAAATATATTTCACTGTGTTTGTTTAGTATTAAATTATTGTAAACAAATCTAAAATATATTTAGTTGGGTAAGGCTAAAATAAATTGTTCTTGTTATAATAAGGTTAGGTAAGTTTTCTAAGTTCCTTTTCGTGCAAAATTATAAAATTTTAAATCAACATTAATGAAAAAAATATATCTTTAAACGTATAAGAGAAAATTTTAGAAAGGACTTAATTTTAAATGAGTTCTTGCTAATTGACCAGTTTTACATATTCGGCACGACACACACACACATATTATATATATATATATATATATATATATATATATATATATATATATATATATATATATATATATATATATATATATATATATATATATATATATATATATATATATATATTTATTTATTTTTTTTGCTATATATATATATATATATATATATATATATACTATATATATATATATATATATATATATTATATTTATTTTTTTTTTATCACACTGGCCGATTCCCACCAAGGCAGGGTGGCCCGAAAAAGAAAAACTTTCACCATCATTCACTCCATCACTGTCTTGCCAGAAGGGTGCTTTACACTACAGTTTTTAAACTGCAACATTAACACCCCTCCTTCAGAGTGCAGGCACTGTACTTCCCATCTCCAGGACTCAAGTCCGGCCTGCCGGTTTCCCTGAACCCCTTCATAAATGTTACTTTGCTCACACTCCAACAGCACGTCAAGTATTAAAAACCATTTGTCTCCATTCACTCCTATCAAACACGCTCACGCATGCCTGCTGGAAGTCCAAGCCCCTCGCACACAAAACCTCCTTTATCCCCTCCCTCCAACCTTTCCTAGGCCGACCCCTACCCCGCCTTCCTTCCACTACAGACTGATACACTCTTGAAGTTATTCTGTTTCGCTCCATTCTCTCCACATGTCCGAACCACCTCAACAACCATTCCTCAGCCCTCTGAACAACAGTTTTGGTAATCCCGCACCTCCTCCTAACTTTCAAACTACGAATTCTCTGCATTATATTCACACCACACATTGCTCTCAGACATGTCATTTCCACTGCCTCCAGCCTTCTCCTCGCTGCAACATTCTTCACCCATGCTTCACACCCATATAAGAGTGTTGGTAAAACTATACTCTCATACATTCCCCTCTTTGCCTCCAAGGACAAAGTTCTTTGTCTCCAGAGACTCCTAAGTGCACCACTCACCCTTTTCCCCTCATCAATTCTATGATTCACCTCATCTTTCATAGACCCATCCGCTGACACGTCCACTCCCAAATATCTGAATACATTCACCTCCTCCATACTCTCTCCCTCCAATCTGATATCCAATCTTTCATCACCTAATCTTTTTGTTATCCTCATAACCTTACTCTTTCCTGTATTCACTTTCAATTTTCTTCTTTTGCACACCCTACCAAATTCATCCACCAATCTCTGCAACTTCTCTTCAGAATCTCCCAAGAGCACAGTGTCATCAGCAAAGAGCAACTGTGACAACTCCCACTTTATGTGTGATTCTTTATCTTTTAACTCCACGCCTCTTGCCAAGACCCTCGCATTTACTTCTCTTACAACCCCATCTATAAACATATTAAACAACCACGGTGACATCACACATCCTTGTCTAAGGCCTACTTTTACTGGGAAATAATTTCCCTCTTTCCTACATACTCTAACTTGAGCCTCACTATCCTCGTAAAAACTCTTCACTGCTTTCAGTAACCTACCTCCTACACTATACACCTGCAACATCTGCCACATTGCCCCCCTATCCACCCTGTCATACGCCTTTTCCAAATCCATAAATGCCACAAAGACCTCTTTAGCCTTATCTAAATACTGTTCACTTATATGTTTCACTGTAAACACCTGGTCCACACACCCCCTACCTTTCCTAAAGCCTCCTTGTTCATCTGCTATCCTATTCTCCGTCTTACTCTTAATTCTTTCAATAATAACTCTACCATACACTTTGCCAGGTATACTCAACAGACTTATCCCCCTATAATTTTTGCACTCTCTTTTATCCCCTTTGCCTTTATACAAAGGAACTATGCATGCTCTCTGCCAATCCCTAGGTACCTTACCCTCTTCCATACATTTATTAAATAATTGCACCAACCACTCCAAAACTATATCCCCACCTGCTTTTAACATTTCTATCTTTATCCCATCGATCCCGGCTGCCTTACCCCCTTTCATTTTACCTACTGCCTCACGAACTTCCCCCACACTCACAACTGGCTCTTCCTCACTCCTACAAGATGTTGTTCCTCCTTGCCCTATACACGAAATCACAGCTTCCCTATCTTCATCAACATTTAACAATTCCTCAAAATATTCCCTCCATCTTCCCAATACCTCTAACTCTCCATTTAATAACTCTCCTCTCCTATTTTTAACTGACAAATCCATTTGTTCTCTAGGCTTTCTTAACTTGTTAATCTCACTCCAAAACTTTTTCTTATTTTCAACAAAATTTGTTGATAACATCTCACCCACTCTCTCATTTGCTCACTTTTTACATTGCTTCACCACTCTCTTAACCTCTCTCTTTTTCTCCATATACTCTTCCCTCCTTACATCACTTCTACTTTGTAAAAACTTCTCATATCCTAACTTTTTCTCCCTTACTACTCTCTTCACATCATCATTCCACCAATCGCTCCTCTTCCCTCCCGCACCCACTTTCCTGTAACCACAAACTTCTGCTGAACACTCTAACACTACATTTTTAAACCTACCCCATACCTCTTCGACCCCATTGCCTATGCTCTCATTAGCCCATCTATCCTCCAATAGCTGTTTATATCTTACCCTAACTGCCTCCTCTTTTAGTTTATAAACCTTCACCTCTCTCTTCCCTGATGCTTCTATTCTCCTTGTATCCCATCTACCTTTTACTCTCAGTGTAGCTACAACTAGAAAGTGATCTGATATATCTGTGGCCCCTCTATAAACATGTACATCCTGAAGTCTACTCAACAGTCTTTTATCTACCAATACATAATCCAACAAACTGTCATTTCGCCCTACATCATATCTTGTATACTTATTTATCCTCTTTTTCTTAATATATATATATATATATATATATATATATATATATATATATATATATATATATATATATATATATATATATATATATATATATATATATATATATATATATATATATATATATATATATATATATATATATATATATATATATATATATATATATATATATATATATATATATATATATATATATATATGCAAAACAACCACTGTGAAAGAACAGAGAAATTCCAAGCGCTTTCGTGACTACTCACATTATGATAATGTGAGTAGTCACGAAAGCGCTTGGAATTTCTCTATTCTTTCAGAGTGGTTGTTTTGCATATTCTGAAATCACCTGTTTACTGTGATCTTATTGCATATATACATATATATATATATATATATATATATATATATATATATATATATATATATATATATATATATATATATATATATATATATATATATATATATATATATATATATATATATATATATATATATATATATATATATATATATATATATATATATATATATATATGCATATATATATATATATATATATATATATATATATATATATGTATATATATATATATGTATGTATGTCATACCGAATAAGCAAAACCTGCACCACTGGTGTTCTGGCAGCACATGTTGTGACACCACTGGTAATGTAGCACCAGTTGTATTGTACCATCACTTGTGCTGTTGCGGCACTGGTGCTGTAATGCCACTTGTGTTGTAGGACCAGTGGTGTTGTAGCACCACTGGTGTTTTAGCACCATTGTTGTTGTGGTACCACTGATGTTATTACACCATTCGTGTTGTGGCACCAATGTTGTTGTGGCACCATTAATTTTGTGGCGAAAGTGATGTTGTGGCACCCCTGTTGTTGTAACACCATTCGTGTTGTTGCACCAATGTTATTGTGGTACCACTAATTTTGTGACACCACTGGTGTTGTGGTACTACTGGTGTTGTAGTGCCACTGGTGTTGTGGTGCCACTGGCGTTGTGATGCCACTGGTGTTGTAGCACCACTGGTGTCGCGGCATCACTGGTGTTGTAGCACCACTGGTGTTTTGGCACCACTGGTGTTGTGGTGCCACTGGTGTTGTGGTGCCACTGGTGTTGTAGCACCACTGGTGTCGCGGCATCACTGGTGTTGTGGTACCACTGGTGTTTTGGCACCACTGGTGTTGTGGTGCCACTGGTGTTGTAGCACCACTGGTGCTGTGGCATAACTGGTGTTGTGGCATCACTGGTGTAGTGGCACCAATGATGTTGTGGTACCACTTGACTTGTGGTACCACTGGAGTTATAGCAGCACTGGTATTGTAGCACTGCTTGTGTTGTAACACAGCTGGTGCTTTGGCACCACTTGTGTTGTAGCTCCACTGGCGTTGTGGCACCACTGGTGTTCTGGCACCACTCTTCTTGTGGCGCCATTGGTGTTGTGGCACCACTTGTGTTGTATCACCACTGCTGTTGTGACACCAATAATGTTGTGGTAGTGAGAAGCTTTCAGCTTGGATCCTGTAATATTATTATATAATCAATGGAACACGCTAAACCTATACAGTGTCTTCATCATTATAAAAAACAGCTGCTTGCATATATTAGATGATAGTATTTTCGATAGGGTGGTGCTGCAGATCATAGGAAAGCAATTAAATCTTAGAACCATCAGTACCTTCTGTTCCCTTGGTGCATGTACTATATAAAGGAGAGGATGTCATCGTTCGGAGTGCCCTTCAGCAAGACACCGGTGGAAAGAATGACGCTGAATGTGTTTCCTCGTGTTTGAATCACCATACCTCGGTGTTTTACACCTGGAGTCTGCCTGGATGTGTTCCCGAGGGTCAACACCCCTACGGCCCAGACTTTGATCGGGTCTCCCGGTGGATCAGGGTCTGATCAATCAAGCTGTTTCTGCTAGCCGTAAGTAATTTAAGGTACGAAGCTAAACCGGGCTGGTCGGGTATTGATTTTAGATAACTGACAAGTTCCCTCTTGAAGGCAACAAAGGGTCTGTTGTTAATTTCCCTTATGCATAGCGGGAGGCTGCTGAAGATTCTTGGGCCCCAGGCACTTGTTTTCTCTTATCGTACATATGATTTTCATTTGGGGGTATGTTGCACCCTCTTCCCAGACTTTTGCTTTCGTAGGGAGTGATTTCTATTTGCAGATTTGGGACCAGTCCATCTAAGATTTCCCAAGTGAAAATAATGATGTCTCTCTCTATGTCTGTCTGTCTGTCTGTCTGTCTGTCTGTCTGTCTGTCTCTCTCTCTCTCTCTCTCTCTCTCTCTCTCTCTCTCTCTCTCTCTCTCTCTCTCTCTCTCTCTCTCTCTCTCTCTCTCTCTCTCTCTCTCTCTCTCTCTCTCTCTCTCTCTCTCTCTCTCTCTTTCTTCACTCTCTCTCCAGGGTTCCAGGAAGAATAGGTCAAGAGACTCCAAACGTTCCCAGTAATTAAGGTGCTTCATGGAACTTCTATGTGCAGTGAAGGTTCTTTGTACATTCTCTAGGTCTGCGATTTCACTTGCTTTGAATGGAGCTGTTAGTGTAGAGCAGCAATATTCCAGCCTAGAAAGAACAAATGATTTAAAAAGGATCATCAGTGGCTTGGCATCAATCGTTTGGAAAATTCTCATTATCCATCCAATAATTTTCCTCACCGATGTAATAGTGACACTGTTGTGATCCATGAAGGTGAGTTCCTCTGACATTAATGTTCCCAAGTCCTTCATATTATTTTTTCTCTCTAATGTGTGGTTAGAGTTTGTTTTATTTTTCAAGTTGTCCATATCAGAGTAACTGAAATTTGTATTCACTGAACATCATATTTTTTTTCGTTTACCATCGGAAAACTTGGTTTATATCTCCTTTGCAGGTTTACCGCGTCCTCAGTAGATGACACTCATGCAGATTCTAGCATATTGGCATCGTGTGTGTGTGTGTGTGTGTGTGTGTGTGTGTGTGTGTGTGTGTGTGTGTGTGTGTGTGTGTGTGTGTGTACTCACCTAGTTGTACTCACCTAGTTTAGGTTGCAGGGGTCGATTCAAAGCTCCTGGCCCCGCCTCTTCACTGGTCGCTACTAGGTCACTCTCCCTGAACCGTGAGCTTTATCATACCTCTGCTTAAAGCTATGTATGGATCCTTCCTCCACTACATCGCTTCCCAAACTATTCCACTTCCTGACTACTCTGTGGCTGAAGAAGTACTTCCTAACATCCCTGTGATTCATCTGTGTCTTCAACTTCCAACTGTGTCCCCTTGTTGCTATGTCCAATCTCTGGAACATCCTGTCTTTGTCCACTTTGTTTAGTGTTTCATGTTTGTCTCCTTTTTTAAAGATTGGGACTACATTTGCTGTCTTCCATGCCTCAGGCAATCTCTCTGTTTCGATAGATGTACTGAATATTGTTGTTAGGGGTACACATAGCACCTCTGCTCCCTCTCTCAGGACCCATGGAGAGATGTTATCCGGCCCTATTGCCTTTGAGGTATCTAGCTCACTCAGAAGCCTCTTCACTTCTTCCTCGGTTGTGTGTACTGTGTCCAGTACTTGGTGGTGTACCCCACCTCTCCGTCTTTATGGAGTCCCTTCTGTCTCCTCTGTGAACACTTCTTTGAATCTCTTGTTGAGTTCCTCACATACTTCACGGTCATTTGTGTGTGTGTGTGTGTGTGTGTGTGTGTGTGTGTGTGTGTGTGTGTGTGTGTGTGTGTGTGTGTGTGTGTGTGTGTGTGTGTGTGTGTGTGTGTGTGTGTGTGTGTATGTGTGTGTGTGTGTATGTGTGTGTGTATGTGTGTGTGTACTCACCTAATTGTACTGACCTAATTGCCTCTTCACTGAACGCTACTAGGTCCTCTCTCTCCCTGCTCCATGAGCTTTATCATACCTCGTCTTAAAGCTATGTATGGTTCCTGCCTCCACTAAATCACTTGCTAGAATATTCCACTTCCTGACTACTCTATGACTGAGGTGTGAGGGTGCGAGTACAAAAAAAAGTATTGATGAAAGGAATAACGAGTTTAACAGGGCGGTATTGAGATGCTACATGACAGGTTTTTACGCATGAGTCGTTTTGACAGGAGCGGCGCCAGCAGGGGTGCTTGGGGGGCTTCAGCCCCTAAAATTCCCCTTAGTCCTAAAGGCCCCAATAAAAATAGTAATGCTAACAGGGCTACTTCAAAACAAATCATTTATCCCCACTATCAGCCAGACAGCCGCCCTAAGCCCTCCCCCGTCAAAATACAATTTCTGGCGCCTACATTGCAGCTGTAATCTCAGTCTTTGTACTTATTTTCAATATTATTCCTATATTATTTTATAGGGTAATGAATAATGATAACTGGCAAGATCAGATATATTTCAGTAGTAGTGAGGAGTGAAGAGGGTGACGGACATCATTACAACAAAGTGGAACTAGACTCGCTACTTCCCGTAGCTTGAAATTATTAAATGAGTTTACTCTGTGGTAACATAACATTTGTTTAAGATTAATCTCCATATTATTACTAAAAGCACTAAGCATAGCACAAAAAGCACTAACCAAGTTTGGCAAATCCACCTTGTTCCCCCCAGGACAAATTCATTGTATGCATCCTTTCTATATTTGCCTAATCCACCCAGGTTACCAAATCCTCCTTCACTTCCTGTAAACATAGAAGTGACTCATAAGACAGACTGGTGAAACACCATTGGTGCTAATGTTTACACAGTGTTGTGAAAAGAGAAACAAGTGTTGTTGTCTCATTTCGGCTCTTGCTTAGCACGGTGTATCCTCCTGTAAATAATAATAATAATAATAATAATAATAATAATAATAATAATAATAATAATAATAATAATAATAATAATAATAATAATAATGATAATAATAATAATAATAACAATAATAATAATAATAATAATAATAATAATAATAATAATATCCTTGCTAATAATAAGGTAGTTTGACTTTTCATCTTGAAGTCATCACAACTGTCAGACACTGCATCATCATGGGATCATGATACAAAGAATTCTTCAAACTTGTCCAGCCTTTGGACAAAGACTTACTTCGACTAGTGGATGGTACCACTATGACCCCGCCTTCTCCTGCTTCGCCTCACCTGACTACAGTATATAAGCCACGTCTACGGCCCTATGCTGTACATTCTACAAGATTGACGGACTGAACACATCGACTCCAGGTTGAGGGACTGATTACCTCGAACTCCTTCTCTTCTTACACCTTTCTGCTTTGTATTGGACTGATGAAGCCACTGTGTGGCGAAACGTTTCCTAAATAAAGATTCCCATATGTTGCATAAGTGTCTCAATCTTCATCTTGAAGTCCCTCGTTTATCTCTATTAGACTGAAGAAGTCACTGGCTGGCGACAGGTTTCCTTAATAAAGATTCCCAAATGTTGCACAAGTGTCTCAGTCTTCAACATGTCGGTTTCCTAAACTGTTTACATCATACAAGTCAAGTGCTTTTTTTTTTGTCACTGTGTTATCTCAGTTATTGACTCCATATATATATAATTATTAGTACTCGGAGATCTGTGAAGTATTTTGAGGTTCCAAAATGGTCTTCATACTGCTGAAGTTTGTGAACACCCACTGTCGTACAGTATCAATCTGAGTATTTTTTACATGTTGCTAAAGATATATTTTTACGTTTTAGCCGTGCCCTGTGTAACTTTTCGAACTATATTTCTATGATTGTTTGAAGATGTGGTCTATCATTGTCCTTGTGTGAATACCAGATTACGTTTGTCAATGTTTCATGACATTTTATCCTTGCCCTTGTGTAAGTACATGAGATACAAGACAGTCATTCAATAACGGCATATTCTAGAGTCTTGCCCTTGTGTGAGTACACCAGGTTCACCTCTATCATTGTTTCAAGACACCTACTAGCCTTGCACTTGTGTAACTGCCACAAGAGTACTTCTGTGATTGTTTCACGCCATATGCTAACCTTGCCCTTGTGTGATTGCATCAGGCTCCTCTACCATTCCCACGAGAGCCTTGCAGCTATTTTTGGGCGTGGCCGGAAGCGTTACACTATAGCGGTTTTGTTCATGGGTCTAGTGGGAAACTTAAAAGCTGCTATGAATACTTTATTATTATTATTATTAAAGATTAGCCGGTATTCTCCCGGCCCGGGCCTTTTCCAAGTGGTGGCCCGGCCTTGGCTCCCTCTTTAGGGGGTGTCTGAGACCGAAGTCTCCCATGGGAGGAGGCACAAGTACCTCCTCATCTTTGGGACCAACTGTCCCCAGGCCTAGCCACAAGCTAGGCCTCTCTGGTCTGCCATCCCCGCCCCAAGGGGGCAAATGGGAATGACAGTCTTATGAGCTAAAGGCTCGGGCTCAGGCACCTACCCTACCCTAGAAGGGTTAGGCATGATGTCGATATATGAATACTTTTTGTATGTGTTCATTAGCACGAGAAATTATACAGTAATATAGCTAATAATTTATTATGAATGTAATCTTTAAGTGAAAGAATTATTACAAGCAAATCCTTTATTAGGGAATTAAAGTGCATTTGTTCTTTTAAATATAGTTGAACGACTTAATTATATTGGGAACTCCGGGACAAAATTATTTTATTTTGCAGTTATAAGTGTCAGATTTGAGTTTTCTTTAAATGGAAAATATTGTTTTTGTTATAGTGCAAACACATAATATTATTAATGCTTAGATGTAATAAGAAAAGTTTCGATGAACAAAGAAAGAACTAAATAATCTCTCCGATGTATAAGGGACGAAAATTAAACTTTCCTCTCCCTGTCACTTATGTTTCTCTTAAAAAACACTAAACTTAATTTGAAGTTCTACGAAAGAATATAAAAGTTACGTTAAACATTTTCTGCTGCTTCCTTCGCCTTAACACTTTTTTCTTATTTTAACATTCAGGATAAATTTGCCAATTAATTGAAAGTCATATAAAAAAAAAACATTTCTTTAGGTTTTGTGGATGATGCTACAAATATTTCAAATATAACAAATAATGAGAGTAGAGAGATGAAGCAGCCATGATGACTTGACGGGTTTTCAGTCACATCAGACACAGTACCAGACCGACGCTTATGAACCTAATGTTTATTTCAGTTAATTTTAATTTTACATGAAGCTTCATGATGTGTTTAAATTATAAATACATTTCCTTAATATGTTTTGCTGATAAACATCTAAAAGCATAATAAAACTTCGTAATTAAATATATTCAAAGGAGATAAATAATTGCAGAGTAAATACAGAAAGACGTATATATCTCTCAGTTTACATAGGCTGAAAGTTTACTTTAATGTGTTCTCTACTGGTGGTCGACAGCTTTAAACCCAAAAAACTAACCAAGTAATTGAATACGGGGATCTGGCTAATTATACACCCCGTTGCGAGTAAAGGTACGAGGATCGAGCCTTCAAGACCCATACTGTTTTAACTTTTCATAAAAATGCAAAACAATTTACATGTGTACACATCTCGGTACATATAAATACACATAAAATTTACGTTATTATTGCTTAAACAGGGTAAGATAAGATAAGATAAGATAAGATTTCGTTCGGATTTTTAACCCCAGGGGGTTAGCCACCCAGGATAACCCAAGAAAGTCAGTGCGTCATCGAGGACTGTCTAACTTATTTCCATTGGGGTCCTTAATCTTGTCCCCCAGGATGCGACCCACACCAGTCAACTAACACCCAGGTACCTATTTGCTGCTAGGTGAACAGGACAACAGGTGTAAGGAAACGTGTCGAAATGTTTCTACCCGCCGGGAATCGAACCCGGGCCCTCCGTGTGTGAAGTGGGAGCTTTAGCCACCAGGCCACTGGGCCACCATTATGTACATTAAAGCCATTATTAAAAAATCTATCCTATTATTTTTTAATATCATGAATCTTAAAAAAAAATTTTAATCATTATAAATGATGTGAATCTGATGCAGTATTTTTTTCCATTAATGGCCGAATCGTTACAAATGTCTAAATTTTTTTTTTGTATTTTTTTCAACACTTCAAGACCCTTATGAGTTTAGCGCTTAGTTACGATTATAATAATAATAATGTTTTTTCATGATTACAACAGGAGAAATTAAACAGTTCTCTTATTCTTGAAGTTAAATTTGTTGATCATTCCTCCTTGTACACTATTAATGGAGTTTTCTGTCCCCAAATTTCTACTTGTGCTTTTATGATTTTGTGTATATCATATTTCTTATTGTTTCCTCTGACTAGTTCCTCGTTGCTTTTAAAAATAGATCCCTATTTCTCCATATGAAACATGTTACTTCCCTTCACCTATTAAATGTCCTTTATGTTACTGAGAAAAACCACAGGCATGAATAAGAGGTCCAAGTACTGAAGGTTACTGTGGGAGGGTGGAGTCACTTGTCTTATATAAAGTCCTGGACAACCACGCTCATCACATTGTCCAGCTCAGCTCCTACAGTCATGGTACGAGTTGACATTTTGAGAGAAGTTGTTTTGAAATTGCTGAACAATCATAAATTATATCATATGAGTTATTTGGAGTATTATCAAAACTCTTCTCGCCCCAGCGTTCCTTTTCAGTGACGGTGGTGTTGGTCGTGATGGCTGGTGTTTCTTACGGTGGACTTATTGGTGGTCTTGGGGGCTACGGCGGTCATGGTGGCTATGGAGGCCTAGGTGGTCTCGGTGGTCTTGGTGGCCTTGGAGGTATCGGCGGCCTTGGTGGATATGGCGGCTATGGTGGTTCGAATGGTTTTAGTGGCTTGGGAGGCTATGGTGGAGGATTTAATGGAGGATATGGTGAGCATTAAGTATTTTGGCTGTATTTCCTACTTATACAAATATTTCGGTATACTCTTAGTCTAAGCATATATAAAGATGTTAATAATATTATTTATCATTCCATAGGTGGACAAGGAGGACACACGTTTATACTGAGTAAGAGCCACGGTAAGTCATCAACACATGTTTGTGTTTTTTATGACAAATGTAACAATGTCTTGAATATACACTTACATGAAAGATGTTTTAATATTAGTTATTATGTTTGTTTACAGGAAGCCATGGGGCATTTGGCCAGGGCGGACAGCTTGGATTCGGCAAAGGTGGTGGATTCAACGAATTTGGCAAAGGTGGTGGATTCGGCGGATTTGGCAAAGGTGGATTAGGTGGACTTGGCTTAGGTGTGTACGGTGAACTGAGTTAGATTAACGTTTTTCGTTCACATTTTATTGATTATATGAACAAGGCCCTGGATTACAACGTGACCACACTGTAACAAAATATATCATTATTTCAGGCTACGGAAAGTAAAGCTTCTGGCATCATCTTGTCTTGACCTCGTCCAGCACCGCCGCCGTCATTCGTCCCAACTACTACTGGAATAAATTACTTGAAACATTTGTATCTTTTAATGACATCAGTTTTAGAAATCCCTTAATGACATTTTCAAATGAGTATTGCAAATAAAAAAATAAAAGTTTAATGAGATACTGGAAAAAACTGCAAAAAATACAAAATAGTGGACTCAGTTTGATTTACGTGTTCAATCACAAAGCAAGTATTATAATTTATTTTGGTTCCAGTACATACTCTAGAATTTAATTTTCGTTTTCGAGTCATTAAAAAAGTGATATGGTAAATTTTGTGGACGGTACCGCTAGAGCATATGGATACACCAAAAGCCTAAGAACTAGGCTCCAAAAGGGATCACAGGAGCCCATGTGGATTTATATCTACAATTCACTTATCTGTTGCGATCGGATTTAAGAAATTTGCTTAATATGCCTGGTATCTTATTTTCATTAATAAGATATCTTGACTAATCACAAACGTTATTATACTATCTCCATATACCTCAATCATTAGCTGCCTGACTGCGGTGGAGTGCGGTTGTGCACAGCACCCCTCTGCTGTTTTGTAAGGAGAGCTCTCATAGCAACAATATGGCGCTGAGTATCCGACGTAGGGTGAACATTGTCGGCGTGGAGCTGCTTCGTGGGGCGATTTCCCCCTCTACGGCGCAGGTGTTACTTCTGGCAATCATCAGGGAAACGTACGGAGTGCAGGATGATGAGGTTTATGGTGTGGCCCTGAATGAGGCCTATCGTCTATTCGTCAAGTTAAATTCGACGGCTGTGTACGAGTCGTTAGTGACGAAATTTGAGAATGTGAGTATTGATGTAACTCCAGCTGTCAAAGTGCGCCTCATAGACGTTTCTCGCCACTATACGTGGGTGAAGTTGCGCAATGTCCCCTTCGAGGCTGACGAGGAGGACTTACGGAAGGTGTTTGCAGCTTATGGTACCGTGCATCTGGCAACCCAAGGCAAGTGGGCGGCAGGTGCGTACGTGGGACGTCCGGAGGGTACATTCTCCCTCAAAATGACACTGAGGCACCCGATCCCGTCATACGTCGTGATGCCGGAGTTTAGGACCCAAATTCTAGTGGCGTATGCTGGGCAGCGTCGGACATGCAGGTTGTGTGGAGAGTATGACCATATGGCGGCGACGTGTGGGAGGCAGTGGAGGGCGCCGGCGCAAACAGGTGGTGCACCAGTTACAGGTGTGGATGTCGTAGAGGAGAATTCCAAAGGAAACCGAGGAGATGGCCGTCTGTGGAGTGAAATTGTAGAAGAGTCTCTTGTGGTGCATGTTGGGCGGGGCACGAGTTGTGTGGAGCCGACAATGGCCACTTTGCCGGTGACGGGGGAGGAAGTGCTAATTCAGCAGGAGGTGCAAGAGCTGGAGGAGGAGCTCGACGAGGTATTGAAAACTTTACCTTCTTCGGGCGAGGATAATGGCTTGGTCCGTGAAATGGTGCCTGAGTTGAAAGGAGAGTGTGGCGGGACAGGCACGAGAAGGAAGGAGGACAACTGCAGGCACAGAGAGGAGTCACCGAGCTCTGTGCGACAGGTCACAGTAGAGGTTGATGTTCACTGTGAGGAATCTTCGGAAGACAGTATGGCGGTAGAGAGTGTCACGAGGAAGAGGGCGGCTGCGTCAGACTCAGATGATGTCCTGACGCCCGCGCAGAGGTCTGGGAGGAAGGATGTATATTCTCGTGACAGCCAGGATAAGAGGCATCGAAAAGGGGGGGGGTGGATGGTGACAAACCACATGTTGACCCTGGGGCAAGAGGCCCTGGGAAGGGTGAGAGGAGAAAGGGTTGGAAGCTTTAGAAAGGCCTTAAGTGCATGACTGTGAATGTGAATGGACTGTGTACTGGTGTGAAGAGGGAATGCTTTCGTATGCTCTTACGTCGATACAGAGTGGACGTAGTCTTTCTACAGGAGCATAATTTCAGGGAGGGTAGAGTGCTCGAGGTGGCAGGGTATAAGGTGTTGACTCTGCCATCGGCACGTTTGAAAGGTGGTGTGGGTTTATTGATAAAGGAGGCGAGCCCGTTTGTGTTGCAAAGACGTGAAGGGGGTGGGGGGGGAGGGTGTTGCGTGTGGATGGGTGGTGGATGGGGCAGAGGGTAACCTTTGTAAGTGTGTATGCACCAGCTGAAAATGATATGAAAGTAAAGAGGGATTTTGTGTGTGATGATCTAGTTTTTGCTTTCCGTGGTTTACCTGAAGTGGCCATCGTAGGTGGGGACTGGAATTGTGTGATCAGGAGAGCGGATGTGGAACCACGAGGGGCGGGGCATATGTTGACAGCATTACGCAATCTTTTGGTGGACGTTCAGTTGAGGGATGTGGTAGGTGGGGGAGCGTGGGAGGTGGAGCATACTTTCGTGAGGCGAGGTTACGCAGCTAGGTTAGACAGGTTGTATATATCTCATAAGGTATTGTCAAAGTCTGTCCGTACTATTGAACTAGCTTTTTCGGATCATAGGGCGGTTGTAGCAGAAGTAGAGTGGGATTCTCTAGCTTGTATCTCTAGGGGATATTGGAAATTAAATACGAGTCTGTTGGAAGATGAGGAGGGGTTGGGGGGTTTTACAGGAGCTGTGGGAGAGATTAACTGAGGAGGTACAAGGTGTGGAGGACGTGGTGACGTGGTGGGATGGTGTGGCTAAGGACCGGATTCGGCATTATTATGTGAGGGAGGGGAAAAGGATTAATTCTTTAAAATTTGGGTTGATTAATTATTTGGAGGACAGGTTACGGGGTTGTTATGTAAAAGGGACAGTAGAGGGTGTCTATCCGATGGACAACATTATGATACTTAAAGAGCGGTTGCGAGAAATTCAGGACGAGCGGTTCCAAGCGGTGAGAGTAATGGCGGGGGTGGAGGAGGTGTTATGGGGAGATAGGCCGTCCTCGTGTGTGTTGCGCAGACAAAAACAACGTCAGCAGGCAACAGCTATTCCATGTTTGGAGGTTCTTGAGTCGGTGGGAGGGTATAGGGCGGGTCAGGTTATCCACACTACGGATGGGATGGGGTTGTTTGCGGATAAGTGGTACGAAAAGTATTGGCGGGAGGAAGGGGTAGGATTAGGGGATTTAGAGAGGGTGTGTGGAAGTGTGCCATGTAGGTTAGGACACAGTGATAGGGAAGCTTTGGGGGGGGACATAACTGAGGGGGAAATATGGAGAGCTTTGAGTGCCATGCAAAAGGGCAAAGCACCGGGAATCGATGGACTGCCGGCGGAGTTTTATCAACAGCATTGGGAGTTAATAAAAGGTTTTTTGGTGAGGTTACTAAACTTGATGAAGGTAAGGGGAAGGTTGGGTGAAAGACAGGCAACAGCTGTAGTTGTTTTGGTACCGAAGGGTAAGGAACAGCGTTCGCTCAGGGACTATAGAACAATATCGTTGTTATGCGCGGATTATAAGTTATTTGCAAAAATTTTAGGAAATAGGATCAAGTGTGTTGTAGGGAGGGTTGTATCGGAAACCCAGTTTGGGTTGCCAGGTAGGTCTATGGGGGTGGGGCATGGTCTTTTTAAGGGATTTCGTGGAAGAAAAGGGGGGAAGGGGGGGGGGGTTGGTTGCACTAGACTGGCAAGGAGCTTATGATAGGGTGGAGCGGGAGGCGTTGAGAGCTATCCTTAGGAAACAGGGCTATGGGGAGGAAATAGTGGGATGGGTAGAGGCGTTATATAGAGGGGCAATGGTGAGAGTACAGATTAATGGAAGATTAGGGGGGAGGATTGTCATGGGCAGAGGTCTTAGACAGGGGTGTCCTATGTCACAGCTTTTATTTGCATGCATACAGGACCCCTTTTATAGAATGGTGGAGCGCCATATGGGCGTTAGTGAAGGGGTTGGGGGGGTACTGGGGGCGTTTGGCCTGTTCTCATAGGGTATGTAGATGATACCACTGTATTGGTTAGAGAAGGGATGTCCATAAAAGCCTTAGATGGAGTGGTCGACACGTTTGCATGTGCAACTGGTATGAGGGTAAATTCGGAGAAGTCCATGGTTATGGGGTTAGGAACTTGGGGGGAGCGGGTCGAGTGGGGTAGTGCAGTCGTAAAGAAGCGGGTGATGTCATTAAAAATTTGTGGTCTAATCTATGCAGATGATCTTGAGGTTGCACGTGTTAATAATTCGGTCAGGTTGGTAGAAAGGATACTGGGTCGATTGGGAGCATTGCGGCCTTATCATTTGACCCTTGTGCAGCGTGCCATTGTAATTAACGTTTTATTGTATAGCAAGGTTTGGCATGTGGCTGCCGTGTTCCCTTTAACGGGGACGGCAATTGCAACTATACTTAGAGGGGTTTTTAAATTTTTGTGGGGTTCAGGTTGTGATTGGCTTAGAAGGGATGTAGTAATGTTACCTGTGCGTCAGGGGGGGTTGGGTTTAATGAATTTAAAGAGGAGGGTCAAATGTATCTTTATTAAAAGGGAGGTGATGAGGGAGGGTGTGAGTGGGGGGGGTTGGTTAAGGTACACAATAAATTGAAACGCATGTTTTCTGGGACGGAGTTGAGGGAGTGTGAAACTATTTTGAGGGCAGCAGTGATGGTTAGGGATCTGGGTAAGGTAAAAATAAGTAGGCTGTGTAGGATGTCGGCGGAAAGGGTTGTGGCTCCGGTGGAGGGGATTTTCCCCATGTATGACTGGGGATGTATATGGAGAAGGTTTGGTAGGTTAAGGTTACAACCCCGTGGACGTGAGGTGATGTATCGGTTTTTGCATGGGATTTTACCATCGGGAGTGGTCTTACGAGCTAGACGGGTGGTTGAGGGGGGGGGGGTATGTGGAATATGTGGCGGGGAGGATTCTGCATTCCATGTAGTGTATTTTTGTGAGGGGTTGGGGAGCGTCAGGGGTTGGTTGAGCAGGGTGTTGCATAAGATAAGTGGTCAATACTTCTCTGTTCTGCGGGCATTGAGTCTTGATGTGGGGGGTATGGATGAAAGTATTATTAGGGCTGTGGGGTACATTATGGTAGATTATGTCTACATTATGTGGGGAATGAGGGGGAAAGGGGTAAGTGAGGTGAAGAGGAGGGTATTGGCTGTTACGTTTTATAAAACGTTGTGCCGTAATAGAGAACTTTATGGGAGGAGGTGGGAGCGGGATTTCTCTGAGGGATATAGAGACATTACATTAGAGGTTTTATTAAATTTGTAAATTAGGTGGGTGGGGCAGGGTAGGGATGGTATAATGTATTATGTTAATGGCCTGTCAGGGGTGGAAACGGGGTCGCCTCCTGGTATGTAGCGGGTGAATGTGTATGAACTTGGGCGTATGATGTGTATTCATGGTTTGTGATGAGTATACTCAATATATGTGTTTGATTTTGCAGTAGGACATTGTTCTATGTATGTTACTCTTATGCATGTTGTTAGATGATTGTAGAGGTGTCAGTGTGTTGGATCCTTGTTTATTAATATATTCTGTGTTTGATGAACATATTGTTTTTACCTTATTCTCAATACAGTACGTTAATTGTATTTAACGTATACGGTGTCCTACTTTATAATTTACAAGTGACAATATATGTATATAATGATGTGTTTTGTTAATCATATAACAATGCAATTGGAATTAGTCGGTTATTGGTTATCATAGGTGTAGGGGTTTTCATGTATGGGTGAGGAGGGATATTTGTGTTATCTCAAGTTCATGTTTGTGTGGTTGTTCATGATTATTCTGTGTAAGACCTGTTTTTGTCTTTATCTATTTCTTGTATTGTATTGTTCTAAATAAAATATAAAAAAAAAAAAAAAAAAAAAAAAAATTTGTAAATTGGGTGGGTGGGGCAGGGTAGGGATGGTACAATGTGTTATGTTGATGGGCTTGGGTAAGTAGCGGGTGAATGTGTATGAACTTGGGCGAATGATGTGTATTCATGGTTTGTGACGAGTATACTTAATGTATGTGTTTGACTTTGCAGTGGGACATTGTTCTATGTATGTTATTCATATGCATGTTTTTAGATGCTTGTAGAGGTGTCAGTGTGTTGGATCCTTGTTATTAATATATTCTGTGTTTGATGAACATATTGTTTTTACCTTATTCTCAATACATTACATTAATTGTATTTAACGTATAAGGTGTCCTACTTTATAATTTCCAAAGTGACAATATATGCATATCGTTGGTGTGTTTTGTTAATCATATAATAATGCATTTTGGAACTGTTCGTTTATTGGTTATCATAGGTGTAAAATAAACTATAACTATATAAACTATATAAAAAATAAACTATATACAACTTTCAGATTTGTATAGTTAACATACTATGACGGACATATGACAAAGGTTCACAACCTTCACAGGAGATAAACAGAGTAATAACCTTACATCCCAATCTCAGTTAAAAACAATCACATACTCTTCCCAAAATTAACCCCTATACAATAAGAAGTACCTAAGCACATACATACGTGCCTCACTACAATCTCTTTTTAAGCATTGAAAAAATCAAAATCAAATCAAAACAAATCAAATCAAATCAAATCAAAATCAAAATCAAAATCAAAATCAAAATCAAAATCAAATCCTAAATCAAAAATCAAATCCTAAGCCTCACACTTATACTAAATAAATATTAACAAATATTACTAAATATTAAAACAGCCTCTTCCACCGGCTGAGCACATTATATAAAGTAAGAGACTAAACCATACTGTCCCATTACAAACTTTTAACGAGGCATTACAAATTTATGGAAGTCATTATCGTTCCATCTAGCAGCAACTGGATGAGCACATTATATAATGCTAAAATAAAGACAGTACACTCGCTAAAAACCCACAACACTCAACACAAACATAATTTAATAACCTCTCATTGCGATACAATTATCGCACATGATTTATGCCCAATAAAGGCTATAAACGCACACTCTACATAAGCCCTAAAGCTCTTCACGGTCTTAAAACTATAATCTTGACACCATTCACACTTAATTCATGAAGGTCATGACGACCCTGACACATCAAACACAGAATTTTCCATTCAGGTACTACGTAATTACTTGATATCATCTTTGGTTTCTGTGCCCACTTGCATGCTACATACATGTATGCCACTCATCTACACCTTCATATACCCACATACACCTACACTCACACCCCTCCCCAGGAGGCGACCCCGCTGTGTCCCCCTGAAAACCCCCTTCCCGTATGTAATCCCCAACCCCCCCCCCCCTTACTCACTCAGCCCAAGCCGTAGATTGATGAGAAAACCTAACGTTAACATTCTATACCCTTCCGAAAAATCCTTCTCCCACCTCCTCCCATACAGTTCTCTATTACGACACATCGTACGATAAACCGTTACCGCTAGTACCCGCCTCCGCACCTCACAATTCCCCCTCCCCCTCATCACCCACGATATATATATATAATCCACTATTATATAATCCAAAGCTCGTATAACACTCTCATCGAACCCTCCCACATCTAGGCTTAGTGCACGCAGAACCGACACCCCTCTGCCCCCCACCCCCTGTACTACCCTACTTAACCAATACCTAACACCCTCCAGTTCCCCACAAAAGTATACAGCATGGAACGCCGTCTCATCCTCCCCACAGATTCCACACCTTCCGCCCACAATTACCCCTCTGGTTCTTAAAACCTCCCCCGACGGTAGTATGCCATGCAAAAAACGATACATTACCTCCCTTACCCTAGGCTTTAACTTCAACCTGCTAAACCTATACCAAATACTCGTCCATGCGTACATGGGGAACAATCCCTCAACTGGTACAACAATCCTGTCTGCAAGCAGCTTACACAAAACCCCTACTCGAATTTTCCTGGGTTCTCTAACCAACATCAAAGCCCTCAAAATAGTTTCACATTCCCTCAACTCCACACCACCATACAACTTACCCAACCTATTATGTACTTTTCCCAGCTGCCCTCCACTCACACCTTCGCGCAAAACCTCCCATTTAAGAAACACACATTTAATCCTCCTCCTCAGATCCATCAACCCCAACCCACCCTGGCGCACAGGTAACATTACAACCTCTCTCCTCAGCCAATCGCACCTTGAACCCCACAAAAAGTTAAACACTCGTCTCAGAATTCCCACAATCGCCGTCCCTGTTAATGGGAACACGGCTGCTACGTGCCAAACCTTACTATACAATAATACGTTTATAACAATCACTCGTTGCACGAGAGTCAGATGATGAGGTCGCAATGCACCCAGACGCCCCTGAATCCTTTCCATTAATCTATTCGAGTTTTCCTCCCGAGCAGCTTCCAAATCACCCTTATAGGTGATACCACAAATTTTTAAAGACACCGTTTGTTTTCTCACAACGTTACATCTCCAACCCCCCCCCTCCACCCAATCACCCAACCCCATGATCATTGACTTCTCTCTATTTACCTGCATCCCTGTTGCATTTCCGAACTGTTGCACAACAGCATCCAAAACACCCAACGTCATCCCCTCCCGAACCAGGACTGTTGTATCGTCTACGTATCCTATTATTCCCGGCCACACTTTCCCTACCCCACCCCCCCCACCTCCACTCGTGTCACATACACAACGTTCAACCATTCTATAGAAGGGGTCCTGAATGCACGCAAACAACATTTGTGACATGGGACACCCCTGCCTAAGTCCCCTACCCATTACAATCCCCTCCCCCAAGCATCCATTAATCTGTACCCTCATCTTGGCACCATTGTACAACGTGGTTACCCAATTAACTATTTCATCCCCATAACCCTGCCTCCTAAGTATAGCTCCCAATGCTCCTCGTTCCACCCTGTCATAGGCCCCCTGCCAGTCTAAAGCCAACAACGCCGCCCTCCCTCCCCCCCCTTTTGACTCCACAAAACTTCTCAGTATTCCATGACCCTCAATCATCGACCTTCCAGGCAAACCATACTGCGTTTTCGAAACCACTCTCCCTACCACACATTTGAACCTATTACCCAAGACTTTAGCGAACAACTTATAATCAGCACATAACAGGGATATGGCACGGTACTCCTTGAGGGTGTGCTGCCCCTTACCCTTCGGGACCAACACTACAACTGCTGTTGCTTGCTTGTCCCCCATCACACCCTTCTCCTTCATCTGATTAAATAACCTACCCATGAAACCCCTTATCACCTCCCAATGTTGGAGATAAAATTCAGCCGGGAGACCGTCTATTCCAGGTGCTTTACCTTTCCTCATTCCCCTTAAAGCCAACTCTATTTCCTCCTCTGTTATTACCCCCCCTAAAGCCTTTCTATCACTATTCCCTAAATTACACGTCACATACTCACACACCTTCTCTAAATCCACATTTCCCACCTTCCCACTTGTCCAATACCCTTCATACCATTTATCCGCATACACACACATTCCTTTTGTAGTTAGTATCTCCTGACCCATTCTATAACCCCCCGCCATCTCGTGTACCTCTAACCTCGGAATAGCTGTAACCTGCTGTCTTTGTTTTTGACGTCGCAACACACACGCCGATGGTTTGTCACCCCAAAGCACCTCCTCTACCCCTGCCTGCACCCTTACCGCTTGAAACCTCTCATTTTGTAACTCCCTCAGTCTCCCCTTGACCTCGACAATTTCATCCATAGGATAGTTGCCCCCCACAGCCCCCTTCTCATAACAGCCCCTTAACCTGTCCTCCAGATAATTTGAAAGCCCATATTTAAAATCATTTATACGTTTGCCCACCCCCACATAATATTTCCTAATCCTTTCCTTGGCAACACAATCCCACCATTGTACGACATCTTCCACTCCCTGTGCCTCCTCACTAAGCTCCTTCCATAGGACAGAAAATCCCTCTAACCCCTCCTCATCACTCAATGCACTTATATTTAATTTCCAGTAACTCCTGTATATTTCTGCAAGCGCCTCCCACCCAACCTCCACCAACACTGCTCTATGATCTGACCATGCAACTTCAACAGTTTTGAAAGCTCTCACTACAACCCCGTGAGAAAGATACACTCTATCTAACCTCGCTGCATACCCTCTCCTAACAAATGTATGCTCTGTCTCCCACGCCCCCCCCTCGAATGCGTCTCTTAACCTAATATCCCTCAATAAATCTCGTAGGGCCACCGACACATAACCTGCCCCTTTTGGTTCCACATCAGCCCTCCTAATGACGCAGTTCCAATCACCTCCTACTATTGCCACCTCCGGTAATGCACGGAAAAAAAACACAAGGTCCTCGCACACAAACTCCTGCTTCACCTGTACATTATTCTCTGCAGGCGCATATACACTAATAAAAGCCACACGTTTTCCCATCCACAAACCATCTACGCGCAACACCCTTCCCCCTCCCCCCCCCTCACTTCTCTGCAAAACAAACGGGCTCGCCTCCCTAATTAAGATACCCACCCCCCCTTTTAAACGGGCAGATGGCAGGGTTACCACCTGAAACCCCTCCATCTCCAACACCCTACCCTCCTTAAAATTGTGCTCCTGTAGGAACACAACATCCACTCTAAATTTATTCAGAAACTCTCGAAACCATTCTCTCTTTACACTATTACACAAACCATTAACGTTTACTGTCATACACCGGAGGCCTATTAGAGTTTCCACCCCTGCCTCCTCTCTTCACTCTTCCGATGGCCACCAGAACGTGTGGGACCACTTGTCACCTGCACACTTCCCTCTCTCCCCCCCCCCTTCTTTCGGTGCCTCCTGTCATGGCCACCACTACCTTCACCTTCTGCCCATATTTGCTTCCCAGTCCTCTGCGCCGGCGTTAGGACATCATCTGAATCCGATGCAGCGGCTCTCTTTCTTGTGACAGGCGCATCCTCCATGGCTTGGTCTGGGGATGCCTCACAATGTACCTCTACCTCCACTGTACACAGTGACAAAGATCTCGGTGACACCTCAGTCACGCTGTCACTCCCTTCGTCCGAATAGTTCTGTTGTTGATGCCCCACAGCCTTCACCTCATCTTCTTCTACCCTGCCAGGGGCAGCCACCTCCTCAGGCGGTGACAAGGACTTCAAAACCTCGGCTAATTCCTCCTCAATTTCCAACACTTCCTCCTGTACTTTTTGCTCAACTCGATCCACTGGAAGTGTGTCTGGACCAGGTAACTGGTCAAGGGCCTCACCCTCTCCCCCAGCCTTATACGCCTCATCCACTATCTCGCTCCATAGACGACCACGCCCTCCTTCACGTCGTTGATCAACACCTGCTTCCCCTGGTGTAGAAGCGGATGTCTCCGCCTCTGGGCCAGGAGCTCGTTGCCGCTTCCCACACTCCGCCGCTATGTGATCATATTCCCCACATAGTCGGCAGGTACGCCTTTGCCCCGCGTATGACACCATGACCTGTGTCCTGAATTCCTTTAGGTACACGTAAGACGGTATGGGGTGTCGCAATGACATTTTTAGGTTAAAAGTGCCCTCCGGCATACCTGTGTAGGCACCCGACACCCACTTACCATGCTGGGCCAAATGAACAGTTCCGTATTCCTCAAATACGTTTCTGATATCTGCCTCATCCGCCTCAAAGGGGACATTACGCAATTTAATCCATGTATAATGTCTGGATACATCGATCATCCTCACACGCACAGCTGGTGTTGCATCAAGACTTACGTCCTGAAAACGGTTGACCAACGACTCGTAAACCGTTGCTGAGAGCAGTTTCACAAAAAATCTACGTGCTCCGTTCAATGCTACGCCGTACAACTCTCCATCCTGAATGCCATACGTGTCTCTGATTATTTTAGGTAGTAATACCTGGGCTGAGGCTGGCGTTATTGCCCCACTGAGAAGTTCAACACCGACAGTGTTAATCCTGCGTCTGTAACTGCACGCCATGTTGACTAATAGTAGTTCTCCTGGTCTGACGACAGAGGCGCGACAAGCACCACCTCACACTACTGCTGTCAGGGAACTGAAGAGCGTTTGCGCAGGAGGTCTGCACGGCCCAATAGCGATGCAGACAATGATCATAGGTGTAGGGGTTTTCATGTATGGGTGAGGAGGGATATTTGTGTTATCTCATAGTTCATGTTTGTGTGGTTGTTAATGATTTATTCTGTGTAAGAACTGTTAGTGTCTTATCTATCTCTTGTATTGTATTGTTCTAAATAAAATAAAAAAAAAAAAAAAAAAAAAAAAATGGTCCAAGTTGGACTGAAATATCGTCATAAGTTTGCTTTTCCTATGTGCGGGTGTGGCATGCCTCCCAGCCAGC
>NW_027198644.1:0-41609 GCF_038502225.1 Cherax quadricarinatus | reverse complement strand
GTATAGGAGAAAGAGAAGTACAGTACAGCTTAAGGCATCAGTACAGCTTAAGGCATCAGTACAGCTTAAGGCATCAGTACAGCTTAAGGCATCAGTACAGCTTAAGGCATCAGTACAGCTTAAGGCATCAGTACAGCTTAAGGCATCAGTACAGCTTAAGGCATCAGTACAGCTTAAGGCATCAGTACAGCTTAAGGCATCAGTACAGCTTAAGGCATCAGTACAGCTTAAGGCATCAGTACAGCTTAAGGCATCAGTACAGCTTAAGGCATCAGTACAGCTTAAGGCATCAGTACAGTTTAAGGCATCAGTACAGCTTAAGGCATCAGTACAGCTTAAGGCATCAGTACAGCTTAAGGCATCAGTACAGCTTAAGGCATCAGTACAGCTTAAGGCATCAGTACAGCTTAAGGCATCAGTACAGTTTAAGGCATCAGTACAGCTTAGTACAGCTTAAGGCATCAGTACAGCTTAAGGCATCAGTACAGCTTAAGGCATCAGTACAGCTTAAGGCATCAGTACAGCTTAAGGCATCAGTACAGCTTAAGGCATCAGTACAGCTTAAGGCATCCAGCTTAAGGCATCAGTACAAAGCCAAGCTTTGGTTGTGATTTTTGAATATTTTATCTTGTGGGAAGGAACAGCTTGTACCATATTTGGGATGAAAACCCGCCACACCTCTAAGTGTTCTCAGTCTATTTATATATTTGTGACAAAGCCTTTTTATATCAAATCCAAGTAGTGGAGCCACAAGACCAAGATACCTGTATCTAGTAACATATTCTAGTGGAGACCAATCATGTAACTGGATCCTACGACTGCGCCTTTATGTAGACGAGGACGATTGCTAAGTATCTTCGTTTTTTTTTTAGCAGAGATAATGAAGCTCAGGTGGTGACACCAGGTTATTACGTTAGTGCTGCCTCCAGCTCTAACTTAGTGAAAGTAATGTTACAGTCATCATCTTCCTTCCCGAGTGTAAAACAAATCTGTCTGCCCATGAATGTGGTGTGTGGTGCTGGGAAGACTGTCATAGCCAGCTTTAACAGCCCAAGAACTGACTACCTCATTCACTCTGTGTAAGAGATGATGGTGCGTGATCTGGCTAGTCTTCTTACCCTTAATTCTATTGATATTCCTCCATGCTTGGCTAAGTGGAGTGTGAGATCTGAGAACATTATCAAGTGTATCCCATCTCTGAAACATTCTGCCCCTGTTCACCTTGTCAGTTTCTCTCAGTATTTTGTAAGTCTTTATCATATCTCCGCTACAACTCCTTGCCTCCAGTGTCATCAGGTTGAGTTTCCTTAACCTCTCCTCATAGGATATACCACTTAGCTTCAGGACCAGTCTTGTTGCAAACCTCTGTAATTTCTCCAATTTCATGACGTGTTTGATCAAGTGTGGGTTCCAAACTGGCGATGCATACTCCATACTCCTAACCCTTGGGCACGACCTACCTCCACATTGGTCAAATTTGACACCACCTACGACTGCTGCACTTGTTCTGCCTTCGGTATATAAGCTACTTCTTCCCACATATGCTGTATTCTTTACAGGATTGACGGACTGACTACATCGACTTCATGGCTGAGGGACTGATTACCTCAAACTCCTCCTGTTTTTCACGATTCTCCTTTGTATGGACTGATGAAGCCACTGTGTGACGAAACGTTTCCTCAATAAAGATAGCCAAGTGCTGCATATGTGTCTAATTTATCAGATTACTAGGATTTATCTCAAGAAGTATAAGTAACAGAAGTCCAAAAGTTACTTTACAGCTCTATACATCACTAGTGAGGCCTCATTTAGATTATGCTGCTCAGTGTTGGTCTCCTTACTACAGGATGGACATAGATTCACTGGAAATCATACAAAGAAGAATGACTAAAATTATTTACTGCATAAGGAATCTCCCATATGAAGATAGACTTAGAGCTTTAAATCTCCACTCTCTGGAGAGACGTAGAATGAGGGAAGATGTCATCGAGGTGTATAAGTGGATGATGGGTATAAACAAAGGAGATATTAATAAAGTACTGAGGGTGTCGAACCGTGTAAGAACCAGAAATAATGGATTGAAGTTGGAAAATTTAGATTTAGAAAGAACATAGGTAAGTACTAGTTTTCGAACAGAGTTGTGTGCTCTAGTGTCCTCATTAGAATGAATTGGACGGCCTATTTTGGTGACATCAGCAAATTTGCTTATGTCGCTATTTATTCCCTCATCTATGTCGTTTATGTAAATTGTGAACAAGGGGCCCAGCACTGACTTGTGGAACACCGCTTGTGACGTGCCCCCATTCTGATTTCTCCCCATTTATGCAAACTCTCTGTTGTCTATTTGTCAACCATGCCTCTACCAAGGAAAAAAATTCTCCTATTCCATGTGCCTTAAGTTTCCTCAATAGCCTCTGGTGTGGAATTCTATCGATAGCCTTACTGAAGTCCATATACACAATATCATACTCAATTCTATGATCTACCTCCTCAAATACCTTAGCGAATAAAGTTAGTAAATTCGTAAGACAGGAACACCCATTTGTAAAACCCTGTTGAGATTCATTAATCAATTTATGCCTTTCAAGATGGCTATGAAATGTCTCGGTAATCATTGATTACATAAATTTTCTCCCTATGGAGGTAAGGCTTATTGGTCTATAGTTTGAAGCTAAGGACCTGTCACGTGACTTGTAAATAGGTATTACATTTGCCATTTTCCACATGTCTGGCAATATGGTGACCTGTACATAGCTCTGCGAAGACGTGTCTTGTGTGCTTTCTGTGAATCTGAAGATGTCCTCTCTTAAGCAACTCTGCCAGCAGCTAAAGGAAGAACTGAGGGTAGCTAAACTTGAGATATAGCGACTTACTGAGGAAAACAAGAGGATTTGTAGTAATCCTCCTGTTGAGAATCCTCAAGCCAAGAAAGGAACCTGGACAGTGGCTGGAAAGCATGGGACAAAATTAAGGATCAAGAGGACGGATGGAGGTATATGGATAGGGCCTTCTGCTTGAAGGACAGGAGTAGGAGACAGAGGGTTGCTTTCCTGGGGCTGGGATGGAGGATACTGTTAGACAGCTTTATAGCATCATGAACAGTAATGGGATCAATCCTATTATCTGCCTCAGTGCTGGAGGCAATGATGTAGGCAAGCATAGAAGTGAGGATTTAGTTAGAAGGTACAGGACAGCAATAGATATAATTAGGAAGAAGGAGGGTGGGCGCGCTGTTATATGTGGCATTTTGTCAAGAAGGGTTGTTGGAAATGAATGGTTGTCTACAGCAATTGGTATTAATTGTTGACTGGACAAACACTGTAAGGATAATACAGTACCATTCATTGACAACTGGGACCACTTCTATGGTAGAAATGACATGTATGCCAGGGATGGGGTTCACTTATCCAGGGCAGGTGTGGGTTTTCTTGCTAGCTCAGTCGAGGATGTTGTTAGGACTTTAAACTAGGATTAGTTGGAGGTATGGGCTTAGTAATGGAAAATAATGAGTATGGATATATTGATTTAGGCTTTGATAATATGAATCTTAATAATAACAGTCATGGAGTAACACACGTTAACGATAATTACAGAAATTGTGCAAAAACAAAGGTGAATATGAAAAAGGTGCAGAAGAAAAAACATATAACTGTAATTTATACTAACAGTCGAAGTGCAAGAAATAAGATTAATGAACTACGTTTGGTAGCATGTGCTGGGAACTTAGATGTCATTGCATTAACTGAAACTTGGTATAATTTAAAGAGTCGGGATATGACTGCTGAGTGTAATATTCAAGGGTTTAAGTTGTTCCATGTGGATAGATGTAATGGGAAGGGGAAGAGTTGCATTATATGTACGAGAAAATATTAATTGTTCCATAAAAACAGGTAAAAAATAGATGGACTAGTAACAGAGTCTGTTTGGGTAGAGTTTGTAGAAGGTCAAGAAAAACTAATTCTAGGTGTAATATACCGACCTCCAGTCTTGGATCACGATAGAGGGAGACTTCTTTGGGACGAAATTGTTAGGGCATCTAGACACAATAACGTAGTGATAGTAGGGGATTTTTAATTTTAGCCAAATTGACTGGACTTCTATGACCGGTAATCTGGAGCCCAGTGACTTTATGGAAGTAGTTCTGAACTGTTTTCTGAAGCAGTGTGTAACAGAGCCTACCAGGGTTAATAATTTGCTAGACCTAGTCTTGTCAAATAAGGAAACTCATAAATAATCTGGAGATCACTGAAGAGCTTGGCGCAAGTGATCACAAATCCATCACTTTTAGCATTAATTGGGAATGCAAGAATAATGATAATACAGTAAAAATCCCTGATTTTCGTTCTACCGATTACAATGGACTTAGGGAACACCTGTCTAATCTCGATTAGGATAATCTGTCTTATAATTTTACTGACGATCATACTTACGATTACGAAGGGATCTGCATTTATGATTTTTTTTAATAATGTACAACGAGCTTAGAGCATTTATATTCCCCAAAGAAATATTAGGTCAAATAATAATGACACAAAATGGGTTAACAGGAGGCTAAAGAATTTACTAGGAGAGAAAAGGGGAATTTATAGGCACATCAGAAGAGGAGAGGGTATCCTTATTAACCAATATGTTCAGTAAAAAAGAGAAGTAAAAAAGGGGATTAGAAAAGCTAAATGTGACTATGAAATTAAAGTTGCTAATGAATCAAAGACTAATCAGTTATAGCTGACATTATCAGAAGTCACCTTGAAGAGCATAATTTGATTAATGAATCTCAGCATGGGTTCACGAGAGGTCGTTCCTGCCTGACAAATATACTGACGTTCTTCAATAAAACATTTGAGGCAGTAGACAGTAATAAAGAATATGATTTTTTTTATTTGAATTTCAGTAAAGTCTTTGATAGAGTACCTCACAAGAGACTCTAAGAAAAGTGGCAGCTCATGGTATAGGAGGTAAAGTTCTAGCATGGATTGAGGCATGGCTTACCAATAGAAAGCAGAGAATTACCATTAATGGGGTGAAATCTGAATGGGGATTAGTCACTAGTGGCATTCCACAAGGATCAGTTTTAGGCACTCTCTTGTTCATATTTTACATTAATGACCTTGATGAAGGGATTACGAGTGACATGATGATACAAAGATAGGCAGTATAATTCATTCTGAGGAGGATATCAATGAACTCCAGGAGGATTTGGACAAATTAATGTCTTGGTCTGAAAAATGGCAGATGAAGTTCAATGTGGATAAGTGTAAGGTACTTGCCCTTGGTAATGAAAATAACCCTCGAAGCTATAATCTAGGTGAAGTAGAGCTTGATCATACAGAATGTGAAAAAGACTTGGGAGTCATGGTAAGCAGAAATCTAAAGCCAAATAGATTATTACCCTTCCTGCTCATTTCTGTTTTTCCACTAAACCTATTACTGTCCTTGCCACCTAGTGCCACTGGCTTTCCAATATCCACCTTATTTTACATATTACTAGTTCTCCTAGTACTCATATTACTACACTGGGACTTCACTGTTTTCCTGCCAAAACCCATACCACTAACTATTCCTAGTTTAAAGTCCTAACAGCTCCCTCCACTGCAGTTGCCAGTGCCCCCACCCTAGACCTACATAAGTGAACCCCATCCCTGGCATACATGTCATTTCTGCCATAGAAGAGGTCCCAGTTGTCAATGAACGTTACTGCATTTTCCTTACAGTATTTGTCCAGCCAGCAATTGACGCCAATTGCCCTGGACAACCATTCGTTTCCAACTCCTCTCCTTGGCAAAATACCACATATGACAGGGTTCCCACCCTTCCTCCAAATTACTTCTATTGCTGACCTATACCTGTTAATCAAGTCCTCACTCCTATGTCTGCCAACATCGTTGCCTCCAGCACTGAGACAGATAATAGGATTGCTCCCATTACCTCTCATGATGTCATCCAGATGGCTAACAATATCCTCCATCCCAGCCTCAGGAAAACACACCCTCTGCCTCCTACTCCTGTCCTTCATCAGAAGGCCCTATCAATGTACCTAATCTGGCTATCCCCAACAACAACAATATTCTAACGTTCCTTGGTGTCGTTCGTCGTGACGTTCCCAGTAGTCGACTCACATTCGTCGGGTAGCACGGAGAATGCATTAGATGTTTCCACAGCAGTCTCTTTCTTCTTCATCGTTTCTACCTTTCCATTCGTCTTCTTGATCGTCAACTTCGTTCCATGCTTTCCAGCCACTGTCCAGGTTCCTTTCTTGAATTGAGGACTCAAAACAGGAGGACTACTATGAATCCACTTGTTTTCCTCAGTCAATCACCGTATCTCCATCTTTGCTACCCTCAATTCTTCCTTAAGCTGCTGGTAAAGTTGCTCAATGGAGGGCATCTTGGTTCAGTCCACAGGGATGCACAAGACACTTCTTCATAGCGTTAAGTACAGGTCTCCCCATAGTACTATGATTGTTGTCTCCCCCTAGTACTATGATTGTTGTCTCCCCCTAGTACTATGATTGTTGTCTCCCCCTAGTACTATGATTGTTGTCTCCCCCTAGTACTATGATTGTTGTCTCCCCCTAGTACTATGATTGTTGTCTCCCACTAGTACTATTATTGGTGTCTACCCCTAGTACTATGATTGTTGTCTACCCATAGTACTATGATTGTTGTCTCCCCCTAGTACTATGATTGTTGTCTCTCCCTAGTACTATGATTGTTGTCTCCCCCTAGTACTATGATTGTTGTCTCTCCCTAGTAATATGATTGTTGTCTCTCCCTAGTAATATGATTGTTGTCTCTCCCTAGTACTATGATTGTTCTTTTCCCCTAGTACTATGATTGTTGTCTCTCCCAAGTACTATGATTGTTGTCTCCCCCTAGTACTATGATTGTTGTCTACCCCTAGTACTATGATTGTTGTCTCTCCCTAGTACTATGATTGTTCTCTCCCCCTAGTACTATGATTGCTGTCTCCGTATCATAGTACCATCCATGTGCTTTATATAGAAGATCCCTAGGCCGAGTGACTGTATGACATCACGGGATACAGCATGAGTCAGTGAGACAAGCTGCCTCCCTCTCACTCGACGCATAGGCATAGAAGAAGGCAGAACACGGCAGGCTGGGCTCCATCTCCCATTATCACAGTCCGACAATATAGCGTTACCATCCAACAAGTGAGTTTACCTTATCCATCAATCTCCTACCGAACCCCACACGACAATTTGGCGACAGCGGTGTGGGCGTAAAATTGATAATTACGTCGATGTACGGAGATTTCTTTCGACCAGCACGACTGTTGCCAGTAGGCCGACCTAGGCCGAGCCAGCTAGCCAAGCCAGCTACCTCAATCAAGCGTCTACCAGCCACTACATTATTCACTGGTCAGTCTCTTTGTATTAGTGTTTATCTGCTTATTTGCATCACTCCCGAGGGGTTGACCCGAGTTTGCAAAGTAAGCCAGTAAGACAGTCTGTGGTGGGGGAGTCAGAACAACCCAGTCAGCCTAGCCTGACACCATCCAGCCTTTGCCTGCCAAGCCAGCTTTCCACCCCTGCTGTGCTCATCGTTAGAAGTTATCGAGCCATCCTGTGTGAAGGGTTAAGCAAAGCCAGCCAGCAACTAACCCAGGTGACTAACCGAGGTAACTAACCCAGTACTCAAGCAAGCCACGTGGGTACAGTCTTCTCATTGCTTTGTGTTTCAAGTTCTAGCCATTCTGAGTGTTTTTTCATCCCTACGGCGTTGTGGTATTTCGTGGGATTGTTTTAAGCCGGCCCGGCTTAGAATATTTTCGCGCCAGAGAGGGTGTCCCCAGTGAGGCTTACGCCGTTCATCCCATAGGCCCAGTTACCACGCGGTCTCGCCCACTCACCCACTGCCTCAGCCGCCTCACTCAGCCACTCACCCACTCACCCAACCACTACCACTGTGTTTTGTACTCTTATTACGGGTACTAGCACCATATTTTAAGGACCACATAGGGGGTCAAGAGCTAGAGTGTGTTTTTCGTCAGTAGTGCCATCGTTAAAAGCCTCCTGTGTGAAGTCCATCGTCGATGTAAGCGCAAATTCTACGATCACGTGTGGACAGTAGCCAGCCAAGACGACATAAACAGTCCTCCACTCCACCACCATCTACCTAATTCTTCACCAAGTCGCTACAGTGATAATATTTTTCATAGAGACATTTGCGAGTGTTGAGACATTTCTTTTTGTGTTTCCAGTGATTTCTTAGTGACATTCAGTAACTCTTGATTAGACTCAGTGTTTATTATATACTGTTTGTAATATTTTTTTCTCTTCTTAATTCAGTGTTAATTTTCATGCATAATTTCATGTCTGTTGTGTTGTGCTTCTTTTTTTTTTGTACCTGAAGTAAGTACCTTAGTGTTTTTCCTTTGTTGTGTGTGCAACATATAAGCAGTATAGAATTTGTGTTTCCACTTCACAATCACCTTGTGTTCAAAGAATTGCAGTGAAGTAATTCAGTAATTTATTACCTTGTATTCTGCATCACAACTCAGTGTTGTCTGTTACATTTTTATCCCAGCATTTGTGTATTCTTGCCAGTTTATTTCATTTTTCTCTGTGTGTTGAACATTAATTTTTGTGTTAATTCTTTTCTTTTAGCCAGTGTCTAATTTGTCTTATCTCCACAGACAATAGTGCCATTATTTTGTGCAAGCAAGAAATTATTTTCCAAATTTTTCACACATCAAGTTTCATAGCAAGGAAATTCTAGTATTGTGTTTATGTTGATGTGTTGTGTTCTGCATCACTGTAAGTGTTCAAACCTTTTGTTCTGTGTTTTTGCACCTATTATTTTTCATGTTTCATTGAACAAATTCACTCTTAGTGCAATTTTTAAGTTCTTGTTTTAAAGTAAATCATTCTTTGCTTGTTCAGTAAGTGTTGCTTAAGCTGCAGTTAAGAGTTAAAGTGTTCACTCAGTTCATTCCTTGATACATTTTCTTTTCTTGTAAACTGTATTCTTTTGTGTGTGTAATTTTTTTTATTATTGCACATTGACTCATTTTGCAATAATTCTTGTGCAAACATTGTGTTGTCATTAAAAATTTTCTTGCAGAAATTTTGTGTAGTGTTGTGCAATAATCTTGATTAGCAATTGTTATTTGCAACATTGCTACAGTTTATTTCAGTGCAGTTTCTTATGCTTTGTTCTGTGCATAATATTTTATTCTTTGTGTGCCATTTTATTTTATTTTTAGTGAATTGTTTTCCCCAGTTTTTCTTAATTTTGCACAAGCTTTATTGAGTCCATTTTAACATTTTTTGATTGATTCATCATTTTATTGTTGAATTTCCCTATTGCATTGAGAGTAAAGACAACTCACTGTGCCATTCATTCAATTTTAAAGTAAAGTTGAGCAAATTAGATTTGAGTAGAGTACAAGTTCTCTGATTTTCCAAGTGTTGTTTATTCAGTTGAGTATTTTCTTTTGTGAGTGTGAGTTTTCTTTGCTTAAAGTGTGACCTGTCAATTTTTATTTACTTATGCAGAATAGTTAAGCATTTTCTTCCCGTTTAAGCTTACTGTGTCATTCTATTTTTTTTTTCTTGCCTTATGCCCTTGAATAAGTTCCCTGAGAACATGTCCCAGTCACTTTTGAATGTTCACTTAGTGTATCATGCCAGTCAAAGTCAATATGAATCAGTCCACAGTACCAATATTCCCTTACTGACTGAAAGACAATACCTAGCCCCTGAGCAATGTGTTTGTTCTCACAGCTTGTATCTGAGATCTGTTAAGTGCTGCGAAATGTGAAGTTCAGATTAAGCTCCTATAGATTCGTTCATTAATTATTAACATAGCCGAGCAGTCAGGCACTAGTAATACTGTCACTCCTGTCTGAACTCCAGCCACAATATCGTGCACGCAGGATAGTGTACAGTTACCTTGGGTTTCAGAGGAACCTCAGACAACCCTGGGTGCTGAGACTACTATCCCTGCAATGGTGACTTGTTCAAGTACTCGTTCCTTCCCAGGGGACGCTTTGAGAAGAACTTTACTTGCAACGAGTTATGCCATCTCTTGCTGATGCCACAAGCCGTTGCAGAAAGACGTTTCTGTGGCTAGTGTACTCACTTGAGTGTTGTTGTTGTCCCTTGTGTTCCAGATGGTGATCCCTTCCTCGTTGACAGTAATTCGTGCAATGTAAGAAGTTATTTCTCGAGTAACTTTCACATGTTGTTAACGTTTGTAAGTGAAGTTTCTTTATAGTTGATACCTCGTGTCACTGTGCGACTCAGATTGAATATCAGCATTGTTGACCGTGTTCATTTCTTTTCCCCTGTGCTTGCAGTGAGAGATAGTAGATTCGTTCTCCCTTGCTCATATTGTGTGTTATAGCATTATTTTTTTCAACCGGGGAGAGTCATCCACTCCACCGAGTTTGTTCATTCCTCCAGTAAGAAAGAACCGATCCCTTGTGTTCTGGTGATTCGATTCCTGCTCCAGGAAGATCTTATTCTGACTGTGAAGCCACCAGCACCCATTAGTGACTTTGTAATGAGCCAAGAATTACTGTATCGAATAGTCGAGTTGAGTACTCCTAGCAGAAGAGTTAGTAATTCCACAGTCACTAGTGAATGTAGCTGTATCTTTTGTAGATACTCGTTCAGATCGTCCTGTATCAGATACTCGTTCAAATCTCCCTCAGTCAAGGCATGTGTTAGCCATTGCAGAGGAATTCAATCCTCCCAGAGATGATAACCATTCTGCATACATAAACCTTACCCTCGCAGAATTGGGTTTAAATGTAAACAGCCTGTATAATTAGATGTCCGAGATGAAAGAAATTATCAACTGTGTGTTTTGTTATTAGCTGATCAGTTTGTCAGAAATTTTTGTGTTCACGTTCCCTCCAAATTCTGAGAATTTAGCAGTACTGATCTGCGTGCACCAGATTTTGCTGTTAATTTCACCTTGTATAATATATATTTATTCTTCCTCAGAATCCGTAGAGTGCATGAATACAGATCGAACGATCAATTCCATCCATATTGTACAATGATTTGTTCTTATAAGTTGTAATGCATTACAATGAAACTCATTACGTTAAAAGTGATTACGTTAACACCCATTACATTAGAACTCATGATGTTAACATCCATTATGATACCATCCATTACTTCTAAGTTTTATTATTGTATAGAATCAGCCCAGAACCACCTGCGTGTTCAGCCTATAGCATAGTAGTGTATGTCGAGACGACATACGTAACATGACCGACCTGTCAGCATAGTTGCTGATCCCCTTACATGTGTTGTATAGCGTGTTTATATACAAGATATCATAGTACCATCCATGTGCTTTATATAGAAGCATCCCTAGGCCATATCGTGACTGTATGACGTCACGGGATACAGCATGAGTCAGTGAGTACTATGATTGATTGTCTCCCCATAGTACTAGTACTATGATTGTTGTCTCCCCCTGTACCATGATTGTTGTCTCCCCCTAGTACCATGATTGTTGTCTCCCCCTAGTACTATGATTGTTTTCTCCCCCTAGTACCATGATTGTTGTCTCCCCCTAGTACTATGATTGTTGTCTCCCCCTAGTACCATGATTGTTGTCTCCCCCTAGTACTATGATTGTTGTCTCCCCCTAGTACTATGATTGTTGTCTCCCCCTAGTACTATGATTGTTGTCTCCCCCTAGTACTATGTTTGTTGTCTCCCCCTAGTACTATGATTGTTGTCTCCCCCTAGTACTGATTGTTGACACCCCCTAGAACTATGATTGTTGTCTTCCCCTGGTACTATGATTGTTGTCTCCCCCTAGTACTATGATTGTTGTCTCCCCCTAGTACTATGATTGTTGTCTCCCCCTAGTACCATGATTGTTGTCTCCCCCTAGTACTATGATTGTTGTCTCCCCCTAGTACCATGATTGTTGTTCTCCTCTAGTACCATGATTGTTGTCTCCCCCTAGTACTATGATTGTTGTCTCCCCCTAGTACCATGATTGTTGTCTCCCCCTAGTACTATGATTGTTGTCTCCCCCTAGTACTATGATTGTTGTCTCCCCCTAGTACTATGATTGTTGTCTCCCCCTAGTACTATGATTGTTGTCTCCCCCTAGTACTATGATTGTTGTCTCCCCCTAGTACTATGATTGTTGTCTCCCCCTAGTACTATGATTGTTGTCTCCCCCTAGTACTATGATTGTTGTCTCCCCCTAGTACTATGATTGTTGTCTCCCCCTAGTACTATGATTGTTGTCTCCCCCTAGTACTATGATTGTTGTCTCCCCCTAGTACTATGATTGTTGTCTCCCCCTAGTACTATGATTGTTGTCTCCCCCTAGTACTATGATTGTTGTCTCCCCCTAGTACTATGATTGTTGTCTCCCCCTAGTACTATGATTGTTCTCTCCCCCTAGTACTATGATTGTTGTCTCCCCCTAGTACCATGATTGTTGTCTCCCCCTAGTACTATGATTGTTGTCTCCCCCTAGTACTATGATTGTTGTCTCCCCCTAGTACTATGATTGTTGTCTCCCCCTAGTACTATGATTGTTGTCTCCCCCTAGTACTATGATTGTTGTCTCCCCCTAGTACTATGATTGTTGTCTCCCCTAGTACTATGATTGTTGTCTCCCCCTAGTACTATGATTGTTGTCTCCCCCTAGTACTATGATTGTTGTCTCCCCCTAGTACTATGATTGTTCCCTCCTACTAGATTGTTGTCTCCCCCTAGTACTATGATTGTTGTCTCCCCCTAGTACTATGATTGTTGTCTCCCCTTAGTACTATGATTGTTGTCTCCCCCTAGTACTATGATTGTTGTCTCCCCCTAGTACTATGATTGTTGTCTCCCCCTAGTACTATGATTGTTGTCTCCCCCTAGTACTATGATTGTTGTCTCCCCCTAGTACTATGATTGTTGTCTCCCCCTAGTACTATGATTGTTGTCTCCACCTAGTACTATGATTGTTGTCTCCACCTAGTACTATGATTGTTGTCTCCCCCTAGTACTATGATTGTTGTCTCCACCTAGTACTATGATTGTTGTCTCCACCTAGTACTATGATTGTTGTCTCCCCCTAGTACTATGATTGTTGTCTCCCCCTAGTACTATGATTGTTGTCTCCCCCTAGTACTATGATTGTTGTCTCCCCCTAGTACTATGATTGTTGTCTCCCCCTAGTACTATGATTGTTGTCTCCCCCTAGTACTATGATTGTTGTCTCCCCCTAGTACTATGATTGTTGTCTCCCCCTAGTACTATGATTGTTGTCTCCCCCTAGTACTATGATTGTTGTCTCTCCCTAGTACTATGATTGTTGTCTCCCCCTAGTACTATGATTGTTGTCTCCCCCTAGTACTATGATTGTTGTCTCCCCCTAGTACTATGATTGTTGTCTCTCCCTAGTACTATGATTGTTGTCTCCCCCTAGTACTATGATTGTTGTCTCCCCCTAGTACTATGATTGTTGTCTCCCCTAGTACTATGATTGTTCTCTCCCCCTAGTACTATGATTGTTGTCTCCCCTAGTACTGATGATTGTTGTCTCCCCTAGTACTATGATTGTTGTCTCCCCCTAGTATTATGATTGTTGTCTCCACCTAGTACTATGATTGTTGTCCCCCCCTAGTACTATGATTGTTGTCTCCCCCTAGTACTATGATTGTTGTCTCCCCCTAGTACTATGATTGTTGTCTCCCCCTAGTACTATGATTGTTGACTCCCCCTGGTACTATGATTGTTGTCTCCCCCTAGTACTATGATTGTTGACTCCCCCTAGTACTATGATTGTTGTCTCCCCCTAGTACTATGATTGTTGTCTCCCCCTAGTACTATTGTTGTCTCCCCCTAGTACTATGATTGTTGTCTCCCCCTAGTACTATGATTGTTGTCTCCCCCTAGTACTATGATTGTTGTCTCCCCCTAGTACTATGATTGTTGTCTCCCCCTAGTACTATGATTGTTGTCTCCCCCTAGTACTATGATTGTTGTCTCCACCTAGTACTATGATTGTTGTCTCCCCCTAGTACTATGATTGTTGTCTCCCCCTAGTACTATGATTGTTGTCTCCCCCTAGTACTATGATTGCTGTCTCCAACTAGATCTATGATTGCTCTCTCTCCTTAGTAATATGATTGTTGTCTCCACCTAGTACTATAATTGTTGTCTCCACCTAGTACTATGATTGTTGTCTCCCCCTAGTACTATGATTGTTGTCTCCCCCTAGTACTATGATTGTTGTCTCCCCCTAGTACTATGATTGTTGTCTCCCCTAGTACTATGATTGTTGTCTCCCACTAGTACTATGATTGTTGTCTCCCCCTAGTACTATGATTGTTGTCTCCCCCTAGTACTATGATTGTTGTCTCCCCCTAGTACTATGATTGTTGTCTCCCCCTAGTACTATGATTGTTGTCTCCCCCTAGTACTATGATTGTTGTCTCCCCCTAGTACTATGATTGTTGTCTCCCCCTAGTACTATGATTGTTGTCTCCCCCTAGTACTATGATTGTTGTCTCCCCCTAGTACTATGATTGTTGTCTCCCCCTAGTACTATGATTGTTGTCTCCCCCTAGTACTATGATTGTTGTCTCCCCCTAGTACTATGATTTTTGTCTCCCCCTAGTACTATGATTGTTGTCTCCCCCTAGTACTATGATTGTTGTCTCCCCCTAGTACTATGATTGTTGTCTCCCCCTAGTACTATGATTGTTGTCTCCCCCTAGTACTATGATTGTTGTCTCCCCCTATGATTGTTGTCTCCCCCTACTATGATTGTTGTCTCCCCCTAGTACTATGATTGTTGTCTCCCCCTAGTACTATGATTATTGTCTCCCCCTAGTACTATGATTGTTGTCTCCCCCTAGTACTATGATTATTGTCTCCCCCTAGTACTATGATTATTGTCTCCCCCTAGTACTATGATTGTTGTCTCCCCCTAGTACTATGATTGTTGTCTCCCCCTAGTACTATGATTGTTGTCTCCCCCTAGTACTATGATTGTTGTCTCCCCCTTGTACTATGATTGTTGTCTCCCCCTAGTACTATGATTGTTGTCTCCCCCTAGTACTATGATTGTTGTCTCCCCCTAGTACTATGATTGTTGTCTCCCCCTAGTACTATGATTGTTGTCTCCCCCTAGTACTATGATTGTTGTCTCCCCCTAGTACTATGATTGTTGTCTCCCCCTAGTACTATGATTGTTGTCTCCCCCTAGTACTATGATTGTTGTCTCCCCCTAGTACTATGATTGTTGTCTCCCCCTAGTACTATGATTGTTGTCTCCCCCTAGTACTATGATTGTTGTCTCCCCCTAGTACTATGATTGTTGTCTCCCCCTAGTACTATGATTGTTGTCTCCCCCTAGTACTATGATTGTTGTCTCCCCCTAGTACTATGATTGTTGTCTCCCCCTAGTACTATGATTGTTCTCTCCCCCTAGTACTATGATTGTTGTCTCCCCCTAGTACTATGATTGTTGTCTCCCCTAGTACTATGATTGTTGTCTCTCCCTAGTACTATGATTGTTGTCTCCCCTAGTACTATGATTGTTGTCTCCCCTAGTACTATGATTGTTGTCTCCCCTAGTACTATGATTGTTGTCTCCCCCTAGAACTATGATTGTTGTCTCCCCTAGTACTATGATTGTTGTCTCTCTTTAGTACTATGATTGTTGTCTCTCCCTAGTGCTATGATTGTTGTCTCCCCTAGTACTATGTTGTCTACCCCTAGTACTGTGATTGTTGTCTCCCCATAGTACTATGATTGTTGTCTCCCACTAGTACTATGATTTTTGTCTCCCACTAGAACTAAGGTTGTTGTCTTCCCCTAGTACTATGATTGTTGTCTCCCCCTAGTACTATGATTGTTGTCTCCCCCTAGTACCATGATTGTTGTCTCCCCCTAGTACTATGATTGTTGTCTCCCCCTAGTACTATGATTGTTGTCTCCCCCTAGTACTATGATTGTTGTCTCCCCCTAGTACTATGATTGTTGTCTCCCCTAGTACTATGATTGTTGTCTCCCCCTAGTACTATGATTGTTGTCTCCCCCTAGTACTATGATTGTTGTCTCCCCCTAGTACTATGTTGTCTCCCCCTAGTACTATGATTGTTGTCTCCCCCTAGTACTATGATTGTTGTCTCCCCCTAGTACTATGATTGTTGTCTCCCCCTAGTACTATGATTGTTGTCTCCCCCTAGTACTATGATTGTTGTCTCCCCCTAGTACTATGATTGTTGTCTCCCCTGGCCTAGTACTATGATTGTTGTCTCCACCTAGTACTATGATTGTTGTCTTCCCGTAGTACTATGATTGTTGTCTCCCCCTAGTAATATGATTGTTGTCTCCACCTAGTACTATGATTGTTGTCCTCCCCTAGTACTATGATTGTTGTCTCCCCCTAGTACTATGATTGTTGTCTTCCCCTAGTACTATGATTGTTGTCTCCCCCTAGTACTATGATTGTTGTCTCCCCCTAGTACTATGATTGTTGTCTCCCCCTAGTACTATGATTGTTGTCTCCCCCTAGTACTATGATTGTTGTCTCCCCCTAGTACTATGATTGTTGTCTCCCCCTAGTACTATGATTGTTGTCTCCCCCTAGTACTATGATTGTTGTCTCCCCCTAGTACTATGATTGTTGTCTCCCCCTAGTACTATGATTGTTGTCTCCCCCTAGTACTATGATTGTTGTCTCCCCCTAGTACTATGATTGTTGTCTCCCCCTAGTACTATGATTGTTGTCTCCCCCTAGTACTATGATTGTTGTCTCCCCCTAGTACTATGATTGTTGTCTCCCCCTAGTACTATGATTGTTGTCTCCACCTAGTACTATGATTGTTGTCTCCCCCTAGTACTATGATTGTTGTCTCCACCTAGTACTAAGATTTTTGTCTCCTCTAGTACTGATTGTCTCCCCGTGGTACTAGGATTGTTGTCTCCCCCTAGTACTATGATTGTTGTCTCCCCCTAGTACTATGATTGTTGTCTCCCCCTAGTACTATGATTGTTGTCTCCCCCTAGTACTATGATTGTTGTCTCCCCCTAGTACTATGATTGTTGTCTCCCCCTAGTACTATGATTGTTGTCTCCCCCTAGTACTATGATTGTTGTCTCCCCCTAGTACTATGATTGTTGTCTCCCCCTAGTACTATGATTGTTGTCTCCCCCTAGTACTATGATTGTTGTCTCCCCCTAGTACTATGATTGTTGTCTCCCCCTAGTACTATGATTGTTGTCTCCCCCTAGTACTATGATTGTTGTCTCCCCCTAGTACTATGATTGTTGTCTCCCCCTAGTACTATGATTGTTGTCTCCCCCTAGTACTATGATTGTTGTCTCCCCCTAGTACTATGATTGTTGTCTCCCCCTAGTACTATGATTGTTGTCTCCCCCTAGTACTATGATTGTTGTCTCCCCCTAGTACTATGATTGTTGTCTCCCCCTAGTACTATGATTGTTGTCTCCCCCTAGTACTATGATTGTTGTCTCCCCCTAGTACTATGATTGTTGTCTCCCCCTAGTACTATGATTGTTGTCTCCCCCTAGTACTATGATTGTTGTCTCCCCCTAGTACTATGATTGTTGTCTCCCCCTAGTACTATGATTGTTGTCTCCCCCTAGTACTATGATTGTTGTCTCCCCCTAGTACTATGATTGTTGTCTCCCCCTAGTACTATGATTGTTGTCTCCCCCTAGTACTATGATTGTTGTCTCCCCCTAGTACTATGATTGTTGTCTCCCCCTAGTACTATGATTGTTGTCTCCCCCTAGTACTATGATTGTTGTCTCCCCCTAGTACTATGATTGTTGTCTCCCCCTACGACTATGATTGTTGTCTCCCCCTAGTACTATGATTGTTGTCTCCCCCTAGTACTATGATTGTTGTCTCCCCCTAGTACTATGATTGTTGTCTCCCCCTAGTACTATGATTGTTGTCTCCCCCTAGTACTAGTACTATGATTGTTGTCTCCCCCTAGTACTATGATTGTTGTCTCCCCCTAGTACTATGATTGTTGTCTCCCCCTAGTACTATGATTGTTGTCTCCCCCTAGTACTATGATTGTTGTCTCCCCCTAGTACTATGATTGTTGTCTCCCCCTATGATTGTTGTCTAGTACTATGATTGTTGTCTCCCCCTAGTACTATGATTGTTGTCTCCCCCTAGTACTATGATTGTTGTCTCCCCCTAGTACTATGATTGTTGTCTCCCCCTAGTACTATGATTGTTGTCTCCCCTATGATTGTTGTCTAGTACTATGATTGTTGTCTCCCCCTAGTACTAGTACTATGATTGTTGTCTCCCCTTTTACTATGGTTGTTGTCTCCCCCTAGTACTATGATTGTTGTCTCCCCCTAGTACTATGATTGTTGTCTCCCCCTAGTACTATGATTGTTGTCTCCCCCTAGTACTATGATTGTTGTCTCCCCCTAGTACTATGATTGTTGTCTCCCCCTAGTACTATGATTGTTGTCTCCCCCTAGTACTATGATTGTTGTCTCCCCCTAGTACTATGATTGTTGTCTCCCCCTAGTACTATGATTGTTGTCTCCCCCTTGTACTATGATTGTTGTCTCCCCCTAGTACTATGATTGTTGTCTCCCCCTAGTACTATGATTGTTGTCTCCCCCTAGTACTATGATTGTTGTCTCCCCCTAGTACTATGATTGTTGTCTCCCCCTAGTACTATGATTGTTGTCTCCCCTAGTACTATGATTGTTGTCTCCCCCTAGTACTATGACTGTTGTCTCCCCCTAGTGCTATGGTTGTTGTCTCCCCCTAGTACTATGACTGTTGTCTCCCCCTAGTACTATGATTGTTGTCTCCCCCTAGTACTATGATTGTTGCCTCCCCCTAGTACTATGATTGTTGTCTCCCCCTAGTACTATGATTGTTGTCTCCCCCTATTACTATGATTTTATCCCCCTAGTACTATGATTGTTGTCTCCCCCTAGTACTATGATTGTTGTCTCCCCCTAGTACTATGATTGTTGTCTCCCCCTAGTACTATGATTGTTGTCTCCCCCTAGTACTATGATTGTTGTCTCCCCCTAGTACTATGATTGTTGTCTCCCCCTAGTACTATGATTGTTGTCTCCCCCTAGTACTATGATTGTTTTCTCCCCCTAGTACTATGATTGTTGTCTCCCCTTAGTACTATGATTGTATCCCCCTGGTACTATGATTGTTGTCTCCCCCTAGTACTATGATTGTTGTCTCCCCCTAGTACTATGATTGTTGTCTCCCCCTAGTACTATGATTGTTGTCTCCCCCTAGTACTATGATTGTTGTCTCCCCATAGTACTATGATTGTTGTCTCCCCGTAGTACTATGATTGTTGTCTCCCCGTAGTACTATGATTGTTGTCTCCCCATAGTACTATGATTGTTGTCTCCCCCTAGTACTATGATTGTTGTCTCCCCATAGTACTATGATTGTTGTCTCCCCATAGTACTATGATTGTTGTCTCCCCGTAGTAATATGATTGTTGTCTCCCCCTCGTACTATGATTGTTGTCTCCCCCTAGTACTATGATTGTTGTCTTGTTGTCCCCCCTAGTACTATGGTTGTTGTCTCCCCCTAGTACTATGATTGTTGTCTCCCCCTAGTACTATGATTGTTGTCTCCCCCTAGTACTATGATTGTTGTCTCCCCCTAGTACTATGATTGTTGTCTCCCCCTAGTACTATGATTGTTGTCTCCCCCTAGTACTATGATTGTTGTCTCTCCCTAGTACTATGATTGTTGTCTCCCCCTAGTACTATGATTGTTGTCTCCCCCTAGTACTATGATTGTTGTCTCCCCCTAGTACTATGATTGTTGTCTCCCCCTAGTACTATGATTGTTGTCTCCCCCTAGTACCGTATGATTGCTGTCTCCCCCTAGAACTATGATTGTTGTCTCCCCCTAGTACCATGATTGTTGTCTCCCCCTAGTACTATGATTGTTATGACCCCTAGTACCATGATTGTTGTCTCCCCCTAGTACTATGATTGTTGTCTCCCCCTAGTACTATGATTGTTGTCTCCCCCTAGTACTATGATTGTTGTCTCTTCCTAGTACTATGATTGTTGTCTCCCCCTAGTACCATGATGGTTGTCTTCTCCTAGTACTATGATTGTTGTCTCCCCCTAGTACTATGATTGTTGTCTCCCCCTAGTACTATGATTGTTGTCTCCCCCTAGTACTATGATTGTTGTCTCCACCTAGTACTATGATTGTTGTCTCCCCTAGTACTATGATTGTTGTCTCCCCCTAGTACTATGATTGTTGTCTCCCCCTAGTACTATGATTGTTGTCTCCCCCTAGTACTATGATTGTTGTCTTCCCCTAGTACTATGATTGTTGTCTCCCCCTAGTACTATGATTGTTGTCTCCCCCTAGTACTATGATTGTTGTCTCCCCCTAGTACTATGATTGTTGTCTTCCCCTAGTACTATGATTGTTGTCTCCACCAAGTACTATGATTGTTGTCTCCACCTAGTACTATGATTGTTGTCTCCACCTAGTACTATGATTGTTGTCTCCACCTAGTACTATGATTGTTGTCTAGACCTAGTAATATGATTGTTGTCTCCCCCTAGTACTATGATTGTTGTCTCCACCTAGTACTATGATTGTTGTCTCCCCCTAGTACTATGATTGTTGTCTCCCCCTAGTACTATGATTGTTGTCTCCCCCTAGTACTATGATTGTTGTCTCCCCCTAGTACTATGATTGTTGTCTCCACCTAGTACTATGATTGTTGTCTCCCCCTAGTACTATGATTGTTGTCTCCCCCTAGTACTATGATTGTTGTCTCCCCCTAGTACTATGATTGTTGTCTCCCCCTAGTACTATGATTGTTGTCTCCCCCTAGTACTATGATTGTTGTCTCCCCCTAGTACTATGATTGTTGTCTCCCCCTAGTACTATGATTGTTGTCTCCCCCTAGTACTATGATTGTTGTCTCCACCTAGTACTATGATTGTTGTCTCCCCCTAGTACTATGATTGTTGTCTCCCCCTAGTACTATGATTGTTGCCTCCCCCTAGTTCTATGATTGTTGTCTCCCCAAGTACTATGATTGTTGTTTCCCCCTAGTACTATGATTGTTGTCTCCCCCTAGTACTATGAGTGTTGTCTCCACCTAGTACTATAATTGTTGTCTCTTCCTAGCACTATGATTGTTGTCTCCCCCTAGTACTATGATTGTTTTCTCCCCCTAGTACTATGATTGTTGTCTCCCCCTAGTACTATGATTGTTGTCTCCCCCTAGTACTATGATTGGTGTCTCCCCCTAGTACTATGATTGTAGTCTCCCCCTAGTACTATGATTGTTGTCTCTCTCTAGTACTATGATTGTTGTCTCCCCCTAGTACCCTGTCTCCCCCTAGTACTATGATTGTTGTCTCCCCCTAGTACTATGATTGTTGTCTCCCCCTAGTACTATGATTGTTGTCTCCCCCTAGTACTATGATTGTTGTCTCCCCCTAGTACTATGATTGTTGTCTCCCCCTAGTACTATGATTGTCTCCCCCTAGTACTATGATTGTTGTCTCCCCCTAGTACTATGATTGTTGTCTCCCCCTAGTACTATGATTGTTGTCTCCCCCTAGTACTATGATTGTTGTCTCCCCCTAGTACTATGATTGTTGTCTCCCCCTAGTACTATGATTGTTGTCTCCCCCTAGTACTATGATTGTTGTCTCCCCCTAGTACTATGATTGTTGTCTCCCCCTAGTACTATGATTGTTGTCTCCCCCTAGTACTATGATTGTTGTCTCCCCCTAGTACTATGATTGTTGTCTCCCCCTAGTACTATGATTGTTGTCTCCCCCTAGTACTATGATTGTTGTCTCCCCCTAGTACTATGATTGTTGTCTCCCCCTAGTACTATGATTGTTGTCTCCCCCTAGTACTATGATTGTTGTCTCCCCCTAGTACTATGATTGTTGTCTCCCCCTAGTACTATGATTGTTGTCTCCCCCTAGTACTATGATTGTTGTCTCCCCCTAGTACTATGATTGTTGTCTCCCCCTAGTACTATGATTGTTGTCTCCCCCTAGTACTATGATTGTTGTCTCCACCTAGTACTATGAGTGTTGTTGTCTCCCCCTATTACTATGTTGTCTCCCCCTAGTACTATGATTGTTGTCTCCCCCTAGTACTATGATTGTTGTCTCCCCCTAGTACTATGATTGATGTCTCCCCCTAGTACTATGATTGTTGTCTCCCCCTAGTACTATGATTGTTGTTTCCCCCTAGTACTATGATTGTTGTCACCCCCTAGTACTATAATTGTCTTCCCCTAGTACTAGTACTATGATTGTTGTCTCCCCCTAGTACTATGATTGTTGTCTCCCCTAGTACTATGATTGTTGTCTCCCCCTAGTACTGTGATTGTTGTCTCCCCCTAGTAGTATGATTGATTGTCTCCCCCTATTGATTGTCTCCCCCTAGTACTATGATTGTTGTCTCCCCCTAGTACTATGTTGTTGTCTCCACCTAGTACTATGATTGTTGTCTCCCCCTAGTACTATGATTGTTGTCTCCCCCTAGTACTATGATTGTTGCCTCCCCCTAGTACTATGATTGTTGTCTCCCCCTAGTACTATGATTGTTGTCTCCCCTATTACTGTGATTGTTGTCTCCCCCTAGTACTATGATTGTTGTCTCCCCCTAGTACTATGATTGTTGTCTCCTCCTAGTACTGTGTTGTCTCCCCATAGTACTATGATTGTTGTCTCCACCTAGTACTATGATTGTTGTCTCCCCCTAGTACTATGATTGTTGTCTCCCCTAGTACTATGATTGTTGTCTCCCCCTAGTACTATGATTGTTGTCTCCCCCTAGTACTATGATTGTTGTCTCCCCCTAGTACTATGATTGTTGTCTCCCCCTAGTACTATGATTGTTGTCTCCCCCTAGTACTATGATTGTTGTCTCCCCCTAGTACTATGATTGTTGTCTCCCCCTAGTACTATGATTGTTGTCTCCCCCTAGTACTATGATTGTTGTCTCCCCCTAGTACTATGATTGTTGTCTCCCCCTAGTACTATGATTGTTGTCTCCCCCTAGTACTATGATTGTTGTCTCCCCCTAGTACTATGATTGTTGTCTCCCCCTAGTACTATGATTGTTGTCTCCCCCTAGTACTATGATTGTTGTCTCTCCCTAGTACTATGATTGTTGTCTCCCCCTAGTACTATGATTGTTGTCTCCCCTAGTACTATGATTGTTGTCTCCCCCTAGTACTATGATTGTTGTCTCCCCCTAGTACTATGATTGTTGTCTCCCCCTAGTACTATGATTGTTGTCTCCCCCTAGTACTATGGTTGTTGTCTCCCCCTAGTACTATGATTGTTGTCTCCCCCTAGTACTATGATTGTTGTCTCCCCCTAGTACTATGATTGTTGTCTCCCCCTAGTACTATGATTGTTGTCTCCCCCTAGTACTATGATTGTTGTCTCCCCCTAGTACTATGATTGTTGTCTCCCCCTAGTACTATGATTGTTGTCTCCCCCTAGTACTATGATAGTTGTCTCCCCCTAGTACTATGATTGTTGTCTCCCCCTAGTACTATGATTGTTGTCTCCCCCTAGTACTATGATTGTTGTCTCCCCCTAGTACTATGATTGTTGTCTCCCCCTAGTACTATGATTGTTGTCTCCCCCTAGTACTATGATTGTTGTCTCCCCCTAGTACTATGATTGTTGTCTCCCCCTAGTACTATGATTGTTGTCTCCCCCTAGTACTATGATTGTTGTCTCCCCCTAGTACTATGATTGTTGTCTCCCCCTAGTACTATGATTGTTGTCTCCCCCTAGTACTATGATTGTTGTCTCCCCCTAGTACTATGATTGTTGTCTCCCCCTAGTACTATGATTGTTGTCTCCCCCTAGTACTATGATTGTTGTCTCCCCCTAGTACTATGATTGTTGTCTCCCCCTAGTACTATGATTGTTGTCTCCCCCTAGTACTATGTTGTTGTCTCCCCTAGTACTATGATTGTTGTCTCCCCCTAGTACTATGATTGTTGTCTCCCCCTAGTACTATGATTGTTGTCTCCCCCTAGTACTATGATTGTTGTCTCCCCCTAGTACTATGATTGTTGTCTCCCCCTAGTACTATGATTGTTGTCTCCCCCTAGTACTATGATTGTTGTCTCCCCCTAGTACTATGATTGTTGTCTACCCCTAGTACTATGATTGTTGTCTCCCCCTAGTACTATGATTGTTGTCTCCCCCTAGTACTATGATTGTTGTCTCCCCCTAGTACTATGATTGTTGTCTCCCCCTAGTACTATGATTGTTGTCTCCACCTAGTACTATGATTGTTGTCTCCACCTAGTACTATGATTGTTGTCTCCCCCTAGTACTATGATTGTTGTCTCCCCCTAGTACTATGATTGTTGTCTCCCCCTAGTACTGTGATTGTTGTACTATGTTTGTTGTCTCCCCCTAGTACTATGATTGTTGTCTCCCCCTAGTACTGATTGTTGTCTCCCCCTAGTACTATGATTGTTGTCTCTCCCTAGTACTATGATTGTTGTCTCCACCTAGTACTATGATTGTTGTCTCCCCCTAGTACTATGATTGTTGTCTCCCCCTAGTACTATGATTGTTGTCTCCCCCTAGTACTATGATTGTTGTCTCCCCCTAGTACTATGATTGTTGTCTCCCCCCCTAGTACTATGATTGTTGTCTCCCCCTAGTACTATGATTGTTGTCTCCCCCTAGTACTATGATTGTTGTCTCCCCCTAGTACTATGATTGTTGTCTCCCCTATGATTGTAGTACTATGATTGTTGTCTCCCCCTAGTACTATGATTGATGTCTCCCCCTAGTACTATGATTGTTGTCTCCCCCTAGTACTATGATTGTTGTCTCCCCCTAGTACTATGATTGTTGTCTCCCTCTAGTACTATGATTGTTGTCTCCCCCTAGTACTATGATTGTTGTCTCCCCCTAGTACTATGATTGTTGTCTCCCCCTAGTACTATGATTGTTGTCTCCCCCTAGTACTATGATTGTTGTCTCCCCCTAGTACTATGATTGTTGTCTCCCCCTAGTACTATGATTGTTGTCTCCCCCTAGTACTATGATTGTTGTCTCCCCCTAGTACTATGATTGTTGTCTCCCCCTAGTACTATGATTGTTGTCTCCCCCTAGTACTATGATTGTTGTCTCCCCCTAGTACTATGATTGTTGTCTCCCCCTAGTACTATGATTGTTGTCTCCCCCTAGTACTATGATTGTTGTCTCCCCCTAGTACTATGATTGTTGTCTCCCCCTAGTACTATGATTGTTGTCTCCCCCTAGTACTATGATTGTTGTCTCCCCCTAGTACTATGATTGTTGTCTCCCCCTAGTACTATGATTGTTGTCTCCCCCTAGTACTATGATTGTTGTCTCCCCCTAGTACTATGATTGTTGTCTCCCCCTGGTACTATGATTGTTGTCTCCCCCTAGTACTATGATTGTTGTCTCCCCCTAGTACTATGATTGTTGTCTCCCCCTAGTACTATGATTGTTGTCTCCCCCTAGTACTATGATTGTTGTCTCCCCTAGTACTATGATTGTTGTCTCCCCCTAGTACTATGATTGTTGTCTCCCCCTAGTACTATGATTGTTGTCTCCCCCTAGTACTATGATTGTTGTCTCCCCCTAGTACTATGATTGTTGTCTCCCCCTAGTACTATGATTGTTGTCTCCCCCTAGTACTATGATTGTTGTCTCCCCCTAGTACTATGATTGTTGTCTCCCCCTAGTACTATGATTGTTGTCTCCCCCTAGTACTATGATTGTTGTCTCCCCCTAGTACTATGATTGTTGTCTCCCCCTAGTACTATGATTGTTGTCTCCCCCTAGTACTATGATTGTTGTCTCCCCCTAGTACTATGATTGTTGTCTCCCCCTAGTACTATGATTGTTGTCTCCCCTAGTACTATGATTGTTGTCTCCCCCTAGTACTATGATTGTTGTCTCCCCCTAGTACTATGATTGTTGTCTCCCCTAGTACTATGATTGTTGTCTCCCCCTAGTACTATGATTGTTGTCTCCCCCTAGTACTATGATTGTTGTCTCCCCCTAGTACTATGATTGTTGTCTCCCCCTAGTACTATGATTGTTGTCTCCCCCTAGTACTATGATTGTTGTCTCCCCCTAGTACTATGATTGTTGTCTCCCCCTAGTACTATGATTGTTGTCTCCCCCTAGTACTATGATTGTTGTCTCCCCCTAGTACTATGATTGTTGTCTCCCCCTAGTACTATGATTGTTGTCTCCCCCTAGTACTATGATTGTTGTCTCCCCCTAGTACTATGATTGTTGTCTCCCCCTAGTACTATGATTGTTGTCTCCCCCTAGTACTATGATTGTTGTCTCCCCCTAGTACTATGATTGTTGTCTCCCCCTAGTACTATGATTGTTGTCTCCCCCTAGTACTATGATTGTTGTCTCCCCCTAGTACTATGATTGTTGTCTCCCCCTAGTACTATGATTGTTGTCTCCCCCTAGTACTATGATTGTTGTCTCCCCCTAGTACTATGATTGTTGTCTCCCCCTAGTACTATGATTGTTGTCTCCCCCTAGTACTATGATTGTTATCTCCCCCTAGTACTATGATTGTTGTCTCCCCCTAGTACTATGATTGTTGTCTCCCCCTAGTACTATGATTGTTGTCTCCCCCTAGTTCTATGATTGTTGTCTCCCCCTAGTACTATGATTGTTGTCTCCCCCTAGTACTATGATTGTTGTCTCCCCTAGTACTATGATTGTTGTCTCTACTATGATTGTTGTCCCCCCTAGTACTATGATTGTTGTCTCCCCCTAGTACTATGATTGTTGTCTCCCCCTAGTACTATGATTGTTGTCTCCCCCTAGTACTATGATTGTTGTCTCCCCCTAGTACTATGATTGTTGTCTCCCCCTAGTACTATGATTGTTGTCTCCCCCTAGTACTATGATTGTTGTCTCCCCCTAGTACTATGATTGTTGTCTCCACCTAGTACTATGATTGTTGTCTCCCCCTAGTACTATGATTGTTGTCTCCACCTAGTACTATGATTGTCTCCACCTAGTACTATGATTGTTGTCTCCCCCTAGTACTATGATTGTTGTCTCCCCCTAGTACTATGATTGTTGTCTCCCCCTAGTACTATGATTGTTGTCTCCCCCTAGTACTATGATTGTTGTCTCCCCCTAGTACTATGATTGATGTATCCCCCTAGTACTATGACTGTTGTCTCCCCCTAGTACTATGATTGCTGTCTCTCCCTAGTACTATGATTGTTGTCTCCCCTAGAACTATGATTGTTGTCTCTCCCTAGTACTATAATTGTTGTCTCCCCCCTAGTACTATGATTGTTGTCTCCCCCTAGTACTATGATTGCTGTCTCCCCTAGTACTATGGGTGTTGTCTCCCCCTAGTACTATGATTGTTGTCTCCCCCTAGTACTATGATTGTTGTCTCCCCCTAGTACTATGATTGTTGTCTCCCCCAAGTACTATGATTGTTGTCTCCCCCTAGTACTATGATTGTTGTCTCCCCATAGTACTATGATTGTTGTCTCCCCCTAGTACTATAATTGTTGTCTTCCCCTAGTACTATGATTGTTGTCTCCCCCTAGTACTATGATTGTTGTCTCCACCTAGTACTATGATTGTTGTCTTCCCCTAGTATTATGATTGTTGTCTCCCCTATGATTGTTGTCTAGTACTATAATTGTTGTCTTCCCCAAGTACTATGATTGTTGTCTCCCCCTAGTACTATGATTGTTGTCTCCCCCTAGTACTATGATTGTTGTCTCGCCCAAGTACTATGATTGTTGTCTCCCCCTAGTACTATGATTGTTGTCTCCCCCTAGTACTATGATTGTTGTCTCCCCCTAGTACTATGATTGTTGTCTCCCCCTAGTACTATGATTGTTGTCTCCCCCTAGTACTATGATTGTTGTCTCCCCCTAGATTGTTGTCTCCCCCTAGTACTTGTTGTCTCTCCCCTAGTACTATGATTGTTGTCTCCCCCTAGTACTATGATTGTTGTCTCCCCCTAGTACTATGATTGTTGTCTCCACCTAGTACTATGATTGTTGTCTCCCCCTAGTACTATGATTGTTGTCTCCCCCTAGTACTATGATTGTTGTCTCCCCCTAGTACTATGATTGTTGTCTCCACCTAGTACTATGATTGTTGTCTCCACCTAGTACTATGATTGTTGTCTCCACCTAGTACTATGATTTTTGTCTTCCCTTGGTACTATGATTGTCTCCCCATGATACTATGATTGTTGTCTCCCCCTAGAACTATGATTGTTATCTCCCCCTAGTACTATGATTTTTGTCTTCCCTTGGTACTATGTTGTCTCCCCCTAGTACTGTGATTGTTGTCTCCCCCTAGTACTATGATTGTTGTCTCCCCCTAGTACTATGATTGTTGTCTCCCCCTAGTACTATGATTGTTGTCTCCCCCTAGTACCATGATTGTTGTCTCCCCCTAGTACTATGATTGTTGTCTCCCCCTAGTACTATGATTGTTGTCTCCCCCTAGTACTGTGATTGTTGTCTCCCCCTAGTACCATGATTGTTGTCTCCCCCTAGTACTATGATTGTTGTCTCCCCCTAGTACTGTGATTGTTGTCTCCCCCTAGTACTGTGATTGTTGTCTCCCCCTAGTACTATGATTGTTGTCTCCCCCTAGTACCATGATTGTTGTCTCCCCCTAGTACTATGATTGTTGTCTCCCCTAGTTCCATGATTGTTGTCTCCCCCTAGTACCATGATTGTTGTCTCCCCCTAGTACTATGATTGTTGTCTCCCCCTAGTACTGTGATTGTTGTCTCCCCCTAGTACTATGATTGTTGTCTCCCCCTAGTACTGTGATTGTTGTCTCCCCCTAGTACTGTGATTGTTGTCTCCCCCTAGTACTGTGATTGTTGTCTCCCCCTAGTACTATGATTGTTCTCTCCCCTAGTATTATTATTGTTGTCTCCCCCTAGTACTATGATTGTTGTCTCCCCTAGTACTATGATTGATGTCTCCCCTAGTACTATGATTGTTGTCTCCCCCTAGTACTATGATTGTTGTCTCCCCCTAGTACTATGATTGTTGTCTCCCCCTAGTACTATGATTGTTGTCTCCCCCTAGTACTATGATTGTTGTCTCCCCCTAGTACTATGATTGTTGTCTCCCCCTAGTACTATGATTGTTGTCTCCCCCTAGTACTATGATTGTTGTCTCCCCCTAGTACTATGATTGTTGTCTCCCCCTAGTACTATGATTGTTGTCTCCCCCTAGTACTATGATTGTTGTCTCCCCCTAGTACTATGATTGTTGTCTCCCCCTAGTACTATGATTGTTGTCTCCCCCTAGTACTATGATTGTTGTCTCCCCCTAGTACTATGATTGTTGTCTCCCCCTAGTACTGTGATTGTTGTCTCCCCCTAGTACTATGATTGTTGTCTCCCCCTAGTACTGTGATTGTCTCCCCCTAGTACTATGTTGTCTTGGACCCAGGCCTACATGTTGTCATGGTCCCAGGCCTACATGTTCTCTTGGACCCAGGCCTACATGTTGTCATGGTCCCAGGCCTACATGTTCTCTTGGACCCAGGCCTACATGTTGTCTTGGACCCAGGCCTACATGTTGTCTTGGACCCAGGCCTACATGTTGTCTTGGACCCAGGCCTACATGTTGTCTTGGACCCAGGCCTACATGTTGTCTTGGACCCAGGCCTACATGTTGTCTTGGACCCAGGCCTACATGTTGTCTTGGACCTTGGACCCAGGCCTACATGTTCTCTTGGACCCAGGCCTACATGTTGTCTTGGACCCAGGTCTACATGGACCCAGGCCTACATGTTGTCTTGGACACAGGCGTACATGTTGTCTTGGACCCAGGCCTACATGTTGTCTTGGACCCAGGCCTACATGTTGTCTTGGACCCAGGCCTACATGTTGTCTTGGACCCAGGCCTACATGTTGTCTTGGACCCAGGTCTACATGTTGTCTTGGACCCAGGCCTACATGTTGTCTTGGACCCAGGCCTACATGTTGTCTTGGACCCAGGCCTACATGTTGTCTTGGACCCAGGCCTACATGTTGTCTTGGACCCAGGCCTACATGTTGTCTTGGACCCAGGCCTACATGTTGTCTTGGACCCAGGCCTACATGTTGTCTTGGACCCAGGCCTACATGTTGTCTTGGACCCAGGCCTACATGTTGTCTTGGACCCAGGCCTACATGTTGTCTTGGACCCAGGCCTACATGTTGTCTTGGACCCAGGCCTACATGTTGTCTTGGACCCAGGCCTACATGTTGTCTTGGACCCAGGCCTACATGTTGTCTTGGACCCAGGCCTACATGTTCTCTTGGACCCAGGCCTACATGTTGTCTTGGACCCAGGCCTACATGTTGTCTTGGACCCAGGCCTACATGTTGTCTTGGACCCAGGTCTAGGTCTACATGTTGTCTTGGACCCAGGCCTACATGTTGTCTTGGTTGTCTTGGACCCAGGCCTACATGTTGTCTTGGACCCAGGCCTACATGTTGTCTTGGACCCAGGCCTACATATTGTCTTGGACCCAGGGCTACATGTTGTCTTGGACACAGGCCTACATGTTGTCTTGGACCCAGGCCTACATGTTGTCTTACATGTTGTCTTGGACCCAGGCCTACATGTTGTCTTGGACCCAGGCCTACATGTTGTCTTGGACCCAGGCCTACATGTTGTCTTGGACCCAGGCCTACATGTTGTCTTGGACCCAGGCCTACATGTTGTCTTGGACCCAGGCCTACATGTTGTCTTGGACCCAGGCCTACATGTTGTCTTGGACCCAGGCCTACATGTTGTCTTGGACCCAGGCCTACATGTTGTCTTGGACCCAGGCCTACATGTTGTCTTGGACCCAGGCCTACATGTTGTCTTGGACCTAGGCCTACATGTTGTCTTGTAAATTATGAAGGTAGAAACTTGTAAGTTATGAAGATAGAAACTTGTAAGTTATGAAGGTAGAAACTTGTAAATTATGAAGGTAGAAACTTGTAAGTTATGAACGTAGAGACCTGTAAGTTATGAAAATAGAAACTTGTAAGTTATGAAGGTAGAAACTTGTAAGTTATGAAAATAGAAACTTGTAAGTTATGAAAATAGAAACTTGTAAGTTATGAAGTTAGAAACTTGTAAGTTATGAAGATAGAAACTTGTAAATTATGAAGGTAGAAACTTGTAAGTTATGAAGGTAGAAACTTGTAAGTACAGTTAGAAATAGAAATACAAATAGCTAGAGCCTCATTTAAGGAGGCTATTAATAGAATATTCAAGAGGTTGCTAGTAGAATTGCAGTAAATCAACCATTCAAATCATTATGAAGCTGTGTGTAGTCTGTGGTCAGTCAAACAAACGGGCCTCCACATGGATAAATTGTCATTTTTGTGGAAATTGGTGTCACGCTCCTTGTGCAGATATCCAAGAACTAGCTACAAGCAGTATTAAAACAGGGAAGTGTTTTTGGGTATGCCCAAATGAGATAAATCTGTGGACCAAAATCACAAGGGTATTAAAAGAGGACAACATCAAAGCTGCTTTCATAGAAAACCTGGAAGCTTTCTACAACAGATGGGAACATAAAAAGTCTGGGCTGAATGGTACTGCCCTTGATACTGGCCATGTAGTCAGAAACTGTAAGGCTGGAGATGATGTCCTGGTAGTTAGTAAATGGGGGGCTGATAGTGCTGTCCTGGGAGACAGTAATGGTGAAGCTGGAGGTGCTGTCCTGGGAGACAGTAATGGTGAAGCTGGAGGTGCTGTCCTGGGAGACAGTAATGGTGAAGCTGGAGATGCTGTCCTGGGAGACAGTAATGGTGAAGCTGGAGGTGCTGTCCTGGGAGACAGTAATGGTGAAGCTGGAGGTGCTGTCCTGGGAGACAGTAATGGTGAAGCTGGAGGTGCTGTCCTGGGAGACAGTAATGGTGAAGCTGTAGGTGCTGTCCTGGGAGACAGTAATGGTGAAGCTGGAGGTGCTGTCCTGGGAGACAGTAATGGTGAAGCTGGAGGTGCTGTCCTGGGAGACAGTAATGGTGAAGCTGGAGGTGCTGTCCTGGGAGACAGTAATGGTGAAGCTGGAGGTGCTGTCCTGGGAGACAGTAATGGTGAAGCTGGATATTTTGTCCAGGTAGTCGGGAATTGTACGCAGGATGGAATGCATATAAATGACTTCATGGGAGACAGGAACCGTAGTGGGAAATCAAGTGTAGTCAAAGAAAAGATAAAACCAATATTGCAAACTAGAAATACCACAGGAAATAGCAAACAAGAGGACTCCACTAGCAATAGTGAGGATATAATACCAAAAACAAATGGTGGTAGCTCCGTTGTTGGTGCTAGGGAGGATAGGAATAAGATAGGTAAACATGCACCAACAGGGAATACAGTCACAGAAACCCAAGGCAAACGGAAACCAAGTCTGTGCACATGCTATGCACTTGGTATCTGCCGGCATGGGAAATCTGGAAAAACAGATGGGACGTGCAACTATGACCACCCTAGAAAATGCCGTGCCCATATGACAACAGGAAAATGCAAACTCCCTTCCTGTAAGCTTTTCCACCCTGAAATGTGTCCCTCTTCAGTACAGGAAAGACTGTGCTATAACTTAAATTGCCAGGCATACCATCTAAAGGGGACAAAAAGATACAAAACATCCAGGCCATGGGAAAACCTGGGTAGCCACAGCCACTCAAGAGGGAGAGGTTTTTTAGTGCCAGGAAGAAAAAAAAAAACAGGCAGGAAATGGCAGAAATCGTACACCAAATCCAGTCATTCCTGGAGAGGAACAACAGTCGAAGGCCTCCGCTCCAAACCAACAGATACAGATACTAATGCCGGAAAAAAAATCTCCCCCCAGTACCAACAATACCACCAGTCCGATGGCATTCTTCTTTGCAAATATACAGGGTCTAAAGCCAGCAACAAACAACAAAATACCTTTCATCCGTGGAGTGCTTGCAGAGGCATAGGCAATGTTCGCGGCTTTCACTGAGACCCACGTAAACGATCACTTGGACAACGAAATATGGATCCCTGGTTACAACCTATACAGATGCGACAGAGTGAACAGGCAAAAGGAAGGGGGGGGGGTTGGCCTGTACATTGCAGAGTCACTTGTGTGCACAGAACTGCTGAATGCCTCAAATGATGTAGTGGAAGTTTTAGCAGTAAAGATCGAGAACCAAAACCAAGTCATTGTGGTAGTCTACAAGCCTCCGGATGCAACATCCCAGCAATTCCAGGAACAGCTGTTAAAAATTGACCACTGTCTGGAAAATCTTCCAGCTCCTGCACACAACATCTTGCTCCTGGGGGATTTCAACTTAAGGCACCTAAAATGGAGGAATATAGCAAATAATATTGTTGCAGTAATAACACAAGGAGGCAGCTCAGATGAAAACTCACACTCACACGAGCTTTTAAATCTCTGCACAAAATTCAATTTAAACCAGCAAATAATAGAGCCTACTAGACTGGAGAATACACTAGACTTCATCTTCACTAACAATGATAATCTGATAAGAAATATCACCATATCAAAAACAATATACTCAGATCTCAACATAATTGAGGTTCAGACATGTATGTGCAGAGCCCCAGAACGACATAATGAGATTAGTCACGAGGGAGCATTCACCAAATTCAACTTCAATAACAAAAACATAAAGTGGGACCAAGTAAACCAAATCCTAACTGATATAAGCTGGGAAGATATACTAAGCAACAGACCCCAACTTAAGCCTAGAAAAGATTAACTCGGTGGCGCTCGATGTATGCACAAGACTTATTCCTCTAAGAAAAAGGAGGTAGATGCAAAATAGAAAGGGACAGGCTCTCCCTTTACAGGCGACGGAAATGAATAACAGAGCGGCTAAAAGAGGTCAATATATCTGAAAGGCGTAGGGAGGCACTGGTCAGAGAAATAGCAAGCATCGAACTTAAGCTAAAGGAATCTTATAGGAGTCAGGAATCGCGGGAAGAACTAAAAGCCATAAATGAAATCGAAAGAAACCCAAAGTACTTCTCCTATGCCAAATCAAAGTCGAGAACAACGTCCAGTATTGGGCCCCTACTTAAACAAGATGGGTCTTACAAAGATGACAGCAAGGAAATGAGTGAGCTACTCAAGTCCCAATATGACTCAGTTTTTAGCTAATCAGACTGAGAGTCGAAGATCAAAATGAATTTTTTATGAGAGAGCCAAAGAATTTGGTTAACAAAAGCCTATCTGAAGTTATCCTGACGGCAGATGACTTCGAACAGGCGATAAATGACATGCCCATGCACTCTGCCCCAGGGCCAGACTCATGGAACTCCGTGTTCATCAAGAACTGCAAAAAGCCCCTATCACGAGCTTTTACCATCCTATGGAGAGGGAGCATGGACACGGGGGTCGTCCCACAGTTACTAAAAACAACAGACATAGCCCCACTCCACAAAGGGGGCAGTAAAGCAACAGCAAAGAACTACAGACCGATAGCACTAACATCCCATATCATAAAAATCTTTGAAAGGGTCCTAAGAAGCAAGATCACCACCCATCTAGAAATCCATGAATTACACAACCCAGGGCAACATGGGTTTAGAACAGGTCGCTCCTGTCTGTCTCAACTATTGGATCACTATGACAAGGTCCTAGATGCACTAGAAGACAAAAAGAATGCAGATGTAATATATACAGACTTTGCAAAAGCCTTCGACAAGTGTGACCATGGCGTAATAGCGCACAAAATGCGTGCTAAAGGAATAACGGGAAAAGTCGGTCGATGGATCTATAATTTCCTCTCTAACAGAACACAGAGAGTAGTAGTCAACAGAGTAAAGTCAGAGGCAGCTGCGGTGAAAAGCTCTGTTCCACAAGGCACAGTACTTGCTCCAATCTTGTTCCTCATCCTCATATCCGACATAGACAAGGATGTCAGCCACAGCACCGTGTCTTCCTTTGCAGATGACACCCGAATCTGCATGACAGTGTCTTCCATTGCAGACACTGCAAGGCTCCAGGCGGACATCAACCAAATCTTTCAGTGGGCTGCAGAAAACAATATGAAGTTTAACGATGAGAAATTTCAATTACTCAGATATGGTAAACACGAGGAAATTAAATCGTCATCAGAGTAGAAAACAAATTCTGGCCACAAAATAAAGCGAAACACCAACGTCAAAGACCTGGGAGTGATCATGTCGGAGGATCTCACCTTCAAGGACCATAACATTGCATCAATCGCATCTGCTAGAAAAATGACAGGATGGATAATGAGAACCTTCAAAACTAGGGATGCCAAGCCCATGATGACTCTTCAGGTCATTTGTTCTATCTAGGCTGGAATATTGCTGCACACTAACAGCACCTTTCAAGGCAGGTGAAATTGCTGACCTAGAAAATGTACAGAGAACCTTCACGGCGTGCATAACGGAGATAAAACACCTCAATTACTGGGAGTGCTTGAGGTTCCTGAACCTGTATTCCCTGGAACGCAGGCGGGAGAGATACATGATTATATACACCTGGAAAATCCTAGAGGGACTAGTACCGAACTTGCACACGAAAATCACTCACTACGAAAGCAAAAGAATTGGCAGACGATGCAACATCCCCCCAATGAAAAGCAGGGGTGTCACTAGCACGTTAAGAGACCATACAATAAGTGTCAGGGGCCCGAGACTGTTCAACTGCCTCCCAGCACACATAAGGGGGATTACTAACAGACCCCTGGCAGTCTTCAAGCTGGCACTGGACAAGCACCTAAAGTCAGTTCCTGATCAGCCGGGCTGTGGCTCGTACGTTGGTTTCCGTGCAGCCAGCAGTAACAGCCTGGTTGATCAGGCTCTGATCCACCAGGAGGCCTGGTCACAGACCGGGCCGCGGGGGCGTTGACCCCCGGAACTCTCTCCAGGTAAACTCCAGGTAAGTTATGAAGGTAGAAACTTGTAAGTTATGAAGATAGAAACTTGTAAGTTATGAAGATAGAAACTTGTAAGTTATGAAGATAGAAACTTGTAAGTTATGAAGATAGAAACTTGTAAGTTATGAAGGTAGAAACTTGTAAGTTATGAAGGTAGACACTTGTAAGTTATGAAGGTAGACACTTGTAAGTTATGAAGGTAGAAACTTGTAAGTTATGAAGGTAGAAACTTGTAAGTTATGAAGGTAGAAACTTGTAAGTTATGAAGGTAGAAACTTGTAAGTTATGAAGGTAGAAACTTGTAAGTTATGAAGGTAGAAACTTGTAAGTTATGAAGGTAGAAACTTGTAAGTTATGAAGGTAGAAACTTGTAAGTTATGAAGGTAGAAACTTGTAAGTTATGAAGGTAGAAACTTGTAAGTAATGAAGGTAGAAACTTGTAAGTTATGAAGGTAGAAACTTGTAAGTTATGAAAATAGAAACTTGTAAGTTATGAAGGTAGAAACTTGTAAGTTATGAAGGTAGAAACTTGTAAGTTATGAAGGTAGAAACTTGTAAGTTATGAAGGTAGAAACTTGTAAGTTATGAAGGTAGAGACTTGTAAGTTATGAAGGTAGAAACTTGTAAGTTATGAAGGTAGAGACTTGTAAGTTATGAAGGTAGAGACTTGTAAGTTATGAAGGTAGAAACTTGTAAGTTATGAAGGTAGAAACTTGTAAGTTATGAAGGTAGAGACTTGTAAGTTATGAAGGTAGAAACTTGTAAGTTATGAAGGTAGAAACTTGTAAGTTATGAAGGTAGAAACTTGTAAGTTATGAAGGTAGAAACTTGTAAGTTATGAAGGTAGAAACTTGTAAGTTATGAAGGTAGAGACTTGTAAGTTATGAAGGTAGAAACTTGTAAGTTATGAAGGTAGAGACTTGTAAGTTATGAAGGTAGAAACTTGTAAGTTATGAAGGTAGAGACTTGTAAGTTATGAAGGTAGAGACTTGTAAGTTATGAAGGTAGAAACTTGTAAGTTATGAAGGTAGAAACTTGTAAGTTATGAAGGTAGAAACTTGTAAGTTATGAAGGTAGAAACTTGTAAGTTATGAAGGTAGAAACTTGTAAGTCATGAAGGTAGAGACTTGTAAGTTATGAAGGTAGAAACTTGTAAGTTATGAAGGTAGAGACTTGTAAGTTATGAAGGTAGAGACTTGTAAGTTATGAAGGTAGAAACTTGTAAGTTATGAAGGTAGAAACTTGTAAGTTATGAAGGTAGAGACTTGTAAGTTATGAAGGTAGAAACTTGTAAGTTATGAAGGTAGAAACTTGTAAGTTATGAAGATAGAAACTTGTAAGTTATGAAGATAGAAACTTGTAAGTTATGAAGGTAGAGACTTGTAAGTTATGAAGGTAGAAACTTGTAAGTTATGAAGGTAGAAACTTGTAAGTTATGAAGATAGAAACTTGTAAGTTATGAAGATAGAAACTTGTAAGTTATGAAGGTAGAGACTTGTAAGTTATGAAGGTAGAGACTTGTAAGTTATGAAGGTAGAGACTTGTAAGTTATGAAGGTAGAAACTTGTAAGTTATGAAGGTAGAAACTTGTAAGTTATGAAGGTAGAGACTTGTAAGTTATGAAGGTAGAAACTTGTAAGTTATGAAGGTAGAGACTTGTAAGTTATGAAGGTAGAGACTTGTAAGTTATGAAGGTAGAAACTTGTAAGTTATGAAGGTAGAAACTTGTAAGTTATGAAGGTAGAGACTTGTAAGTTATGAAGGTAGAGACTTGTAAGTTATGAAGGTAGAAACTTGTAAGTTATGAAGGTAGAAACTTGTAAGTTATGAAGGTAGAAACTTGTAAGTTATGAAGGTAGAAACTTGTAAGTTATGAAGGTAGAAACTTGTAAGTTATGAAGGTAGAAACTTGTAAGTTATGAAGGTAGAAACTTGTAAGTTATGAAGGTAGAAACTTGTAAGTTATGAAGGTAGAAACTTGTAAGTTATGAAGGTAGAAACTTGTAAGTTATGAAGGTAGAAACTTGTAAGTTATGAAGGTAGAAACTTGTAAGTTATGAAGGTAGAAACTTGTAAGTTATGAAGGTAGAAACTTGTAAGTTATGAAGGTAGAAACTTGTAAGTTATGAAGGTAGAAACTTGTAAGTTATGAAGGTAGAAACTTGTAAGTTATGAAGGTAGAAACTGTTGGCGAAGTTTGACTCGTAAGCGCTATGAAGGCCGAAACCTGTGTTAATGAAGGCTTGACTTGTAAGGTTATGGAATACAATGAAACTTCAGGTTATGGTTGCTGACTTGTAAGTTATGAAGGTAGAAAACTCAGGTTATAAAGGTTGAAAACCTCAGGTTAATGAAGGCTTGACTTGTAAGGTTATGAAGGTTGAAACCTTGTGTTGCGAAGGTAGAAACATTGTGTTAATGAAGAAACTTGTAAGTTATGAATGGCAGAAACATTGTGTTATGAAGGTAGAAAACTTTGTAATGTTATGAAGGCTGACTTGTGTTATGAAGGTTGGAAACCTTGTGGTTATGAAGGAAAACTTGTAAGTTGGTGAAGGTAGAAACAACATGTAAGTTATGAAGTTAGAAACCTGTGTTACGAAGGCAGAAAACTTCAGGTTAATGAAGAAACCTTGTAAGTTATGAAGGTTAGAAACTTCTTGTAAGTTATGAAGGTTAGAAACTTCGTAAGTTATGAAGGTAGAAAACTTGTGTTATGAAGGAAAGACACTCAGGTTATGAAGGTAGAAACTTGTGTTATGGCTGCAGGAAACTTGTGTTATGAAGGTAGAAACTTGTAAGTTATGAATGCAGAAACTTGTGTTGGTGAAGGTAGAAACTTGTAAGTTATGAAGGTAGAAACTCAGGTTATGGAAGGTAGAAACTTGTAAGTTATGAAGGTAGAAACTTGTGTTATGAAGGTAGACACTTGTAAGTGAAGGCTGAAAACTTGTGGTTATGAAGGTAGAAACTGTGGGTTATGAAGGTAGAAACTTTGTGTTATGAAGGAAACCTGTGTTATGAAGGTTGAAACTTGTAAGCTATAAGGCTGGAAACTGAAAGCTATGAAGAGAAACTCTGTGTTATGAACGTTGAAACCAAGTTATGAAGGCAGGAAACTTGCAAGTTGGCATACAAACCAAAGTTACTAAGGCTGAAACTCTGTAAGTTATGAAGGCAGAAACATGCAAGTTATGAAGTTAGAAACCTGTATGTTATGATGCAGAAACATGTGGCAGTATGAAGATAGAAACCTGTGTTATGAAGGCTGAAGCTTGTAAGTTACGAAGGTTGAAACTTGTAAGTTATGAAGGCTGAAACTTGTAAAGTTGGTGAAGGTAGAGACTTGTAAGTTTTGAAGGTAGAAACTTGTGTTATGAAGGCAGAAAACTGTAAAGTTGCGAAGGCAGACACTCTGTAGTTAAGTGAAGGCAGAAACTCTGTAAGTTATGAAGGTAGAAACTGTAAGTTATGAAGGCAGAAACTTGTAAAGTTATGAATGCTGAAACTTGTGTTATGAAGGCTGAAACTTGTGCTATGAAGGCTGAAACTTGTGTTATTGCTGCAGAAACTCTGTGTTGCGGCTGCAGAAACTTGTACAGTGAAGGTAGAAACTTGTGTTATGTAGAAGGTAGAAACCTGTGTTATGAATAGAGAAACCTGTGTTATGAAGGCTGAAACTTGTAAGTTATGAAGGTTGAAACCTGTGTTATGAAGGCTGAAACCTGTGTTGCTATGAAGGTAGAAACTCTGTGTTATGAAGGTAGAAACTGTGTTAAGAAAGGCTGAAACTCAGGTTAGTAATAGGAAACCTAGGTTATGAAGGCAGAAACTCAGGTTATGAAGGTAGAAACCTGTGTTATGAAGGCTGAAACTTGTAAGTTATGAAGGCTGAAACCTGTGTTATGAAGGTAGAAACTCTGTATTATGAAGGTAGAAACTTGTGTTATGAAGGTTGAAACTCTGTGTTATGAAGGTTGAAACTTGCAAGTTATGAAGGTAGAACTCAGGTTATGACAGAAACTTTAGGTTATGAAGGTGAACTTATAAGTTATGAAGGTTGAAACTGTAAAGGTACGCAGAAACTCAGGTTATGTGAAGGTAGAAACTGTGTTATGAAGTGGGCTGAACCAGGTTATGAAGGCAGAAACCTGTAAGTTATGAAGGCAGAACCCAGGTTATGAAGGCTGAAACTTCAGGTTATGAAGGTAGAAACCTGTGTTATGAATGCAGAAACCTGTGTTATGAAGGCTGAAACTGTGTTATGAAGGTTGAAACTTGTAAGTTATGAAGGTAGAAACTTGTAAGTTATGAAGGCTGAAACTTGTAAGTTATGAAGGTAGAAACTTGTAAGTTATGAAGGCAGAAAACTTGTGTTATGAAGGCTGAAACCTGTGTTATGAAGGTAGAAACTCAGGTTATGAAGGCAGAAACTTCAGGTTATGAAGGTAGAAACTCAGGTTATGAAGGTGCAGAAACTTGTAAGTTGGTGAAGGCAGACTAAGGTCAATGAAGGCAGAAACTCTTGTGTTATGAATTAGTAGACACTTGTAAGTTATGAATTGCAGAGAACTGGTTGTGTTATGAAGGTAGACTCCTTGTGTTATGAAATAGACTGCTGTTGGTGAATGCAGAAACTGTGTTATGAAGGTTGACTTGGTGTTATGAAGGTTGGAACTTCTGTGGGTTATGAAGGCAGAACTGTGTTATGAAGGCAGAAACTGTAAGTTGGTGAAGGTAGAAACTTATAAGTTATGAAGGTAGAAACTTGTAAGTTATGAGCTAAGCATTTGTAAGGTTGAGAAGGTTGACTTGTAAGTTACAGTTTCCCTGAACTTGTAAGTTATGTAGCTGAAACTCTTGTTGGTTAAGAGTAGACTTGTAGTTTGCGAATGCAGACCAAGTTATGAAGGCTGAAACTGTAAGGTATGCAAGTGAAACTGTGTTGGCCGAAAGGCTGAGAACTTGTAAGCTTTGAGGCAGAACCTGTGTTCATGAAGCTGGAAACTTGTGTATTGAAGGCAGACTCCTGTTGGTTATTGAGCAGACTCTGTGTTATGCAAGGCTGAAAGACTTGTAAGTTATGAAGGTGACTCAGTTATGAGGTTAGACTTCAAGGGTTATGAAGGTAAGACTTCCAGGAAGTTATTGAAGGTAGGACTCTGTGTTATAAGCTGAAACTGGTTAGTAATGAAGGCAGAAAAACTGGAAAGTTATGAAGGTAGAACCAGTTACTTGAAGTTGGAACTTGTAAGTTGTTGAAGTAGAACCTGTGTTAAGTGCGAAGGCAGAAACAGGTTATGAAGGTGGGACATGTTATGAAGGCAGAACCAGGTTATTGGAAAATTGTAGAACTTTCAGTGTTGAAGGCTAAGAAACTTCAGGGGTGCGAAGGCTGAACTGTAGTACCGAAGGTTAAGGACTCTGTGTTATGAAGGTAGAACTTGGGTTATGCTTGCAGAAACTCTTGTAGTTATTGAAGGCAGAAAACCTTGTAAGTTATGAAGGTAACCAACTTGAAGCTTATGAATGTCGAAACTTGTGTTATGAAGGCAGAAACTGTAAGTTAATGCGAGGTACAGAAACTCTGTAGTTGGTGAAGGCATTAAACTTGTTAAGTGGCGCTGCAGAAACCTGTGGGGTTAAGGCTTGAAACTGTGTTATGTAGGCAGAAACTTGTGTTAC
>NW_027198643.1:0-41623 GCF_038502225.1 Cherax quadricarinatus | reverse complement strand
TCCTGGGTGAAAAGGTAGTCACCAGAGATGCTGGGTGACCAGGTACTCACCAGAGTTGCTGGATGACCAGGTACTTCTTAGAGTTGCTGGATAACCAGGTACTCGCCAGAGTTGCTAGATGACCAGGTACTCGCCAGAGTTTGGATGACCAGGTACTCACCAGAGTTGTTTGGTGACAAAATACTCACCAGAGTTGCTGGGTGACCAGGTACTCACCAGAGTTGCTGGGTGACCAGGTACTCACCAGAGTTTGGATGACCAGATGCTCACCAGAGTTTCGATGACCAAGTGCTCACCAGAGTTTGTACGACCGGGTACTCACCAGAGTTGCTGGATGACCATGTACTCACCAGAGTTGCTGGGTGACCAGATACTCACCATAGTTGCTGGATGACCAGGTGCTCACCAGAGATGCTGGGTGACCAGGTACTCATTAGAGTTGCTGGGTGACCAGGTGCTAACGAGTGTTTGGATGACCAGGTGCTCACCAGAGATGCTGCGTGACCAGGTACTCATTAGAGTTGCTGGGTGACCAGGCACTCACCAGAGATGTTGGGTGGCCAGGTACTCACCGGAGATGCAGGGTGACCTGGTACTCACCAGAAGTGCTGGAGGACCAACTACTCACCAGAGTTGCTGGATGACCAGGTACTCGCCAGAGATTGGATGACCAGGTACTCGCCAGAGTTTGGATGAGCAGGTACTCACCAGAGTTGCTGGGTGACCAGGTACTCAACAGAGTAGCTGAGTGACCAGGTACTCAACAGAGTTGCTGGGTGACCAGGTACTCACCAGAGTTGCTGGGTGACCAGGTTCACACCAGAGTTGCTGGGTGACCAGGTGCTCACCAGAGTTCCTGGGTGACCAGGTACTCACCAGAGATGTTGGGTGGCCAGGTACTCACCAGAGATGCAGGGTGATCTGGTACACACCAGAATTGCTGGAGGACGAGGTACTCTCACCAGAGTTGCTGGATGACCAGGTACTCGCCAGAGATTGGATGGCCAGGTACTCGCCAGAGTTTGGACGACCAATTACTCACCAGAGCTGCTGGGTGACATGGTACTCACCAGAGTTGCTGAGTGACCAGGTACTCACGAGATTTGCTGGGTGACTAGGTACCCACCAGAGTTGCTGGGTGACCAGGTACTCACCAGAGTTGCTGGGTGACAAGGTACTCACCAAAATTGCTGGGTGACCAGGTGCTCACGAGAGTTTGGATGACCAGATGCTCACCAGAGTTTGGATGACCAGATACTCAACAGATTTGCTGGGTAACCACGTGGTCACCAGAGTTTGGATGACCAGGTACACACAAGAGTTGCTGGACGACCAGGTATTCACCAGAGTTCCTTGGTGACCAGGTACTCACCAGAGATGCTGGGTGACCAGGTACTCATCAGAGTTCCTCAATGACCAGGAATTCACCAGAGTTTGGATGACCAGGTACTCACCAGAGTTGCAGGGAGACCAGGTACTCACCAGAGTTGTTGGGTGACCAGATACTCTCCAGAGTTCCTTGGTGGCCAGGTACTCACCAGAGTTGCTGGGTGACCAGGTACTCACCGGAGTTGCTGGATGACCAGGTACTCGCTAGAGTTTGAATGACCAGGTACTCACCAGAGTTTGAATGACCAGGTACTCACCAGAGTTGCTGGGTGACCAGGTATTCATCAGAGTTGCTGGGTGACCAGGTACTCACCAGAGTTTCTGGGTGTCTAGGTGCTCACCAGAGTTTGGATGATCAGGTGCTCACCAGAGTTTGGATGACCAGGTACTCACCAGAGTTGCTGGATGACCAGGTACTCACCATAGTTGCTGGGTGACCAGATACTCACCAGAGTTGCTGGATGACCAGGTGCTCACCAGAGTTTGGATGACCAGGTACTCACCAGAGTTGCTGGACGACCAGGTATTCACCAAAGTTCCTGGGTAACCAGGTACTCACCACAGATGATGGGTGACCAGGAACCTCACCAGAGTTGCTGGATGACCAGGTACTCACCAGAGATTGGATGACCAGGTACTCACCAGAGTTGCTGGGAGACCGGGTACTCACCATAGTTGCTGGGTGGCCAGGTACTCACCAGAGTTGCTGGATAACCAGGTACTTACCAGAGTTGCTGGATGACCAGGTACTCACCAGAGTTGCTGGGTGACCAGGTACTCACCAGAGTTGCTGGATAACCAGGTACTCACCAGAGTTTGGATGACCAGGTACTCACCAGAGTTGCTGGGAGACCAGGTACTCACCAGAGTTGTTGGGTGACCGCGTACTCACCAGAGTTGCTGGATGACCAGGTTTTTTGGATGATCAGGTACTCACCAGAGTTTTGATGACCAGGTACTCACCAGAGTTGTTGGGTGACCAGGTACTCACCAGAGTTGCTGGATGACCAGGTACTCACCATAGTTGCTGGGTGACCAGATACTCACCAGAGTTGCTGGATGACCAGGTGCTCACCAGAGTTTGGATGACCAGGTACTCACCAGAGTTGCTGGACGACCAGGTATTCACCAGAGTTCCTGGGTGACCAGGTACTCACCAGAGATGCTGGGTGACCAGGAACCTCACCAGAGTTGCTGGATGACCAGGTACTCACCAGAGATTGGATGACCAGGTACTCACCAGAGTTGCTGGGAGACCGGGTACTCACCATAGTTGCTGGGTGGCCAGGTACTCACCAGAGTTGCTGGGTGAACAGGTATTCACCAGAGTTGCTGGGTGACCAGGTACTCACCAGAGTTGCTGGATAACCAGGTACTCACCAGAGAATGGATGACCAGGTACTCACCAGAGTTGCTGGGAGACCAGGTACTCACCAGAGTTGTTGGGTGACCGCGTACTCACCGGAGTTGCTGGATGACCAGGTTTTTTGGATGATCAGGTACTCACCAGAGTTTGCATGACCAGGTACTCACCAGAGTTGCTGGGTGACCAGGTATTCACCAGAGTTGCTGCGTGACCAGATACTCACCAGAGTTGCTGGGTGACCAGGTGCTCACCAGAGTTTGGATGACCAGGTGCTCTCCAGAGTTTGGATGACCAGGTACTCACCAGAGTTGCTGGACGACCAGGTATTTACGAGAGTTCCTGGGTGACCAGATACTCACCAGAGATGCTGGGTGGCCAGGAACCTCACCAGAGTTGCTGGATGACCAGGTACTCACCAGAGTTTGGATGACCAGGTACTCACCAGAGTTGCTGGGTGGCCAGGTACTCACCAGAGTTCCTGGGTGGCCAAGTACTCACCATAGTTGCTGTGTGACCAGGTACTCACCAGAGTTGCTGGATGACCAGGTACTCACCAGAGTTTCTGGATGACCAGGTACTCACCAGAGTTGCTGGGTGACCAGGTACTCACCAGAGTTGCTAGTTGACCAGGTACTCACCAGAGTTGCTGGGTGACCAGGTACTCACCAGAGTTGCTAGTTGACCAGGTACTCACCAGAGTTGCTGGATGACCAGGTACTCACCAGAGTTGCTGGGTGACCAAGTACTCACCAGAGTTGCTAGTTGACCAGGTACTCACCAGAGTTGCTGGGTGACCAGGTACTCGCCAGAGTTGCTGGGTGACCAGGTACTCACCAGAGTTGCTGGATGACCAAGTACTCACCAGAGTTGCTGGGTGACCAGCTACTCACCAGAGTTGCTCGGTGACCAGGTGCTCAAAAGAGTTCCTGGATGACCAGGTACTCACCAGAGTTGGTGGATGACGAGATACTCACTATAGTTCCTGGGTTACCAGGTACTCACAAGAGATGCTGGGTGACAAGTTACTCGCCAGAGTTGCTGGATGACTAGGTACTCACCAGAGTTACTGGATGACCAGGTACTCGCCAGAGTTTGGATGAACAGGTACTCACCAGAGTTTGGATGACCAGGTACTCACCAGAGTTGCTGGGTGACCAGGTGCTAACCAGAGTTTGGATGACCAGGTACTCACCAGAGTTGGTGGGTGACTAGGCATTCCCCATAGATGATGGGTGACCAGGTACTTCCGAGACTTCCTATATGACCAGGTACTCACCAGAGCTGCTCGGAGACCAGGTACTCACCAGAGATGCTGGATGAAAAGTACTCACCTGGGTTGCTGGGTGACCAGGTGCTCACCAGAGTTTGGATGACCAGGTGTTCACCAGAGTTTGGATGACCAGGTACTCACCAGTGTTGCTGTATGACCAGGTACTCACCAGAGTTGCTGGGTGACCAGATACTCACCAGAGTTGCTGAGTGACCAGGTGCTCACGAGAGTTTGGATGACCAGGTGCTCACCAGAGTTGCTGGATGACCAGGTACACGCCAGAGTTTGGATGACCAGGTGCTCACCAGAGTTCCTGGGTGAAAAGGTACTCACCAGAGATGCTGGGTGACCAGGTACTCACCAGAGTTGATGGATGACCAGGTACTTCTAAGAGTTGCTTTCTGACCACGTACTCGCCAGAGTTGCTGGATGACCAGGTACTCGCCAGAGTTTGGAGAACCAGGTACTCATCAGAGTTGCTGGGTGACCAGGTATTCATCAGAGTTGCTGGGTGACCAGGTACTCACCAGAGTTTCTGGGTGACCAGGTGCTCACCAGAGTTTGGATGACCATGTGCTCTCCAGAGTTTGGATGACCAGGTACTCACCAGAGTTGCTGGATGACCAGGTACTCACCAGAGTTCCTGGGTGACCAGATACTCACCAGAGTACCTGGATGACCAGGTGCTCACCAGAGTTTGGATGACCAGGTACTCACCAGAGTTGCTGGACGACCAGGTATTCACCAGAGATGCTGGATGACCAGGAACCTCACCAGAGTTGCTGGATGACCAGGTACTCACCACAGATTGGATGACCAGGTACTCACCAGAGTTGCTGGGAGACCGGGTACTCACCATAGTTGCTGAGTGGCCAGGTACTCACCAGAGTTGCTGGATGACCAAGTACTCACCAGAGTTGCTGGGTGACCAGGTACTCACCAGAGTTGCTGGATAAACAGGTACTCACCAGAGTTGCTGGATAACCAGGTACTCACCAGAGTTGCTGGAAGACCAGGTACTCACCAGAGTTGTTGGGTGACCAGGTACTCACCAGAGTTGCTGGATGACCAGGTACTCGCCAGAGTTTGGATGACCAGGTACTCATCAGAGTTTGGATGACCAGGTACTCATCTGAGTTGCTGGGTGACCAGGTATTCACCAGAGTTGCTGGTTGACCAGATACTCACCAGAGTTGCTGGGTGACCAGGTGCTCACCAGAGTTTGGATGACCAGGTGCTCACCAGAGTTGCTGGACGACCAGGTATTCACCAGAGTTCCTGGGTGACCAGGTGCTCACCAGAGATGCTGGGTGGACAGGAACCTCACCATAGTTGCTGGATGACCAGGTACTCACCAGAGTTTGGATGACCAGGTACTCACCAGAGTTGCTGGATGACCAGGTACTCACCAGAGTTGCTAGGTGGCCAGGTACTCACCAGAGTTCCTGGGTGGCCAAATACTCACCAGAGTTGCTGGGTGACCAGGTACTCACCAGAGTTGCTGGGTGACCAGGTACTCACCAGAGTTGCTGGGTGACCAGGTACTCACCAGAGTTGCTGGATGACCAGGTACTCACTAGAGTTGCTGGATGACCAGGTAATCACCAGAGTTGCTGGGTGACCAGGTGCTCACCAGAGTTTGGAAGACCAGATGCTCACCAGAGTTTGGATGACCAGGTACTCACCAGAGTTGCTGGATGAACAGGTACTCACCAGAATTGCTGGGTGACCAGCTACTCACCAGAGTTGCTGGGTGACCAGGTGCTCACAAGAGTTGCTGGATGACCATGTACTCACCAGAGTTGCTGGATGACCAGATACTCACTATAGTTCCTGGGTTACCAGGTACTCGCAAGAGATGCTGGGTGACCAGTTACTCGCCAGAGTTGCTGGATGACCAGGTACTCACCAGAGTTACTGGATGACCAGGTACTCGCCAGAGTTTGGATGACCAGGTACTCACCAGAGTTTGGATGACCAGGTACTCACCAGAGTTGGTGGGTGACCAGGCTTTCCCCAGAGATGCTGGGTGACCAGGTACTTCCCAGACTTCCTATATGACCAGGTACTCACCAGAGTTGCTGGGAGACCAGGTACTCTCAAGAGTTGCTGGATGAAAAGTACTCACCTGGGTTGCTGGGTGAACAGGTGCTCACCAGAGTTTGGATGACCAGGTGTTCACCAGAGTTTGGATGACCAGGTACTCACCAGTGTTGCTATATGACCAGGTACTCACCAGAGTTGCTGGGTGACCAGATACTCACCAGAGTTGCTGAGTGACCAGGTACTCACCAGAGTTTGGATGAGCAGGTGCTCACCAGAGTTGCTGGATGACCAGGTACACGCCAGAGTTTGGATGACCAGGTTCTCACCAGAGTTCCTGGGTGAAAAGGTACTCACCAGAGATGCTGGGTGACCAGGTACTCACCAGAGTTGCTGGATGACCAGGTACTTCTCAGAGTTGCTGGATGACCAGGTACTCGCCAGAGTTGCTGGATGACCAGGTACTCGCCAGAGTTTGGATGACCAGGTACTCACCAGAGTTGCTGGGTGACCAGGTACTCACCAGAGTTGCTGGGTGACCAGGTACTCACCAGAGTTGCTGGGTTACCAGGTACTCACCAGAGTTGCTGGGTGACCAGGTACTCACCAAAGTTGCTGGATGACCAGGTACTCACCAGAGTTGCTGGATGACCAGGTACTCACCAGAGGTGCTGGGTGACCAGGTACTCACCAGAGTTGCTGGGTGACCAGGTACTAACCAGAGTTGCTGGGTGACCAGGTACTCACAAGGGTTGTTGGGTGACCAGGTACTCACCAGAGTTGCTGGGTGACCAAGTACTCACCAGAGTTGCTGGATGACCATGTACTCACCAGAGTTGCTGGGTGACCAAGTACTCACCAGAGTTGCAGGGTGATCAGGTACTCACCAGAGTTGGTATGTGACCAGGTACTCATCAAAGTTGCTGTGACGAGGTTCTCTCCAGAGTTGATGGATGACCAAGTACTCACCATCGTTGCTGCGTTACCAGGTCCTCACCAAAGTTACTGGGTGACCAGGTACTCACCAGAGTTGCTGGGTGACCAGGTACTCACCAGAGTTGCTGGATGACCAGGTACTCACCAGAGGTGGTGGGTAACCAGGTACTCACCAAAGTTGCTGGGTGACCAGGTACTCACCAGAGTTGCTGGATGACGAGGTTCTCTCAAGAGTTACTGGATGACCACGTACTCACCAGAGATGCTGCGTGACCAGATACTCACCAAAGTTGCTGGGTGACTAGGTACTCACCAGAGTTGCTGGGTGACCAAGTAGTCACCAGAGTTGCTGGATAACCAGGTACTCACCAGAGTTGCTGGGTGGCCAAGTACTCAACAGAGTTGCTTGGACACCAGGTACTCGCCAGAGTTGCTGGGTGACCAGGTACTCACCAGAGTTGCTGGTTGTCCAGGTACTCACCAGAGTTGCTGGTTGACCAGGTACTCACCAGAGTTGCTGGGTGACCAGGTACTCGCCAGAGTTGCTGGGTGATCAGGCACTCACCAGAGTTGGTATGTGACCAGGTACTCACCAAAGTTGCTGTGACGAGGTTCTCTCCAGAGTTGATGGATGACCAAGTACTCACCATCGTTGCTGCGTGACCAGGTACTCACCAAAGTTACTGGGTGACCAGGTACTCACCAGAGTTGCTGGGTGACCAGGTAATCACCAGAGATGGTGGGTGATCAGGTACTCAGCAAAGTTGCTTTGTGACCATTTACTCACCAGAGTTGCTGGGTCGCCAGGTTCTCACCAGAGTTGCTGGTTGACCAAGTACTCGCCAGAGTTGCTGGGTGACCAAGTACTTACCAGAGTTGCTGGGTGACCAGGTACTCACCAGAGTTGTTGGGTGACCAGGTACTCACCAAAGTTGCTGGGTGGCCAGGTAGTCACCAGACTTGCTGGGTGACCAATTACTCACCAGAGTTGCTGGATGACCAGGTACTCACGAGAGTTGCTGGGTGACCAGGTTCTCACCAGAGTTGCTAGGAGACCAGGTACTCACCAGAGTTGATGGGTGAGCAGGTACTCACCAGAGTTGCTAGGGTATCAGGTACTCACCAGAGTTGGTGGGTGACCAGGAACTCACCAGAGTTGCTAGGAGACCAGGTACTCACCAGAGTTGGTTGGTGACCAGGTACTCACCATAATTGCTAGGAGACCTGGTACTCACCAGAGTTGCTAGGAGACCAGGTACTCACCAGAGTTTCTAGGAAACCAGGTACTCACCAGAGTTGGTGAGTGACCAGGTACTCACCAGAGTTGCTAGGAGACAAGGTACTCAGCAGAGTTGGTGGGTGACTAGGTACTCACGATGCACAGTTGGGATGCAAGATTCCCATTTTATTCTATTGTATAACTTCAATTATTTCTAAGAATAATACTTTTGTCATCTGTGCCTTACTTATGACGTTCTTTCAAGTTTATTTTTATTATTCTCGTTCAGAGTATTTTTATCAACTTTATTTTTCCTAATTGATGATTATGTTACTGTTTTATTTCTTTGCTTTGAAACGAGTTTAATCTTAGATATTCATTGATGATCTGTTGGTATTGTTCCTGGCATCCCACTTCCTGGCCACCTATTAGACAGAATTACTTCCGAACATCCACACGACTCTTCTGTATCTTAACTTCCAGAAGTGCTCCTGAGTACCAGTCTTAACTTCCAGTTGTGCTCCTGAATACCAGTCTGCCACAAACATTCTGTCCCACCAACTCTCTTGAATCCTGATGTTACAAAAAACGCGATTCTAAAAGCTTAGAGATCTCCAGTGAATACTAGAAAGGACTGCCCTTCTAGCATCCAGCATGTTACTGGGTTTTCGTAACAATTAGTCAGTATCCTTGTCCAATTATCCATTAGAATTCAGTATGATTCAATAGTGCTTCAGGATTACAACTGGTAGGCTACTAACTAGAGAAATTAAAATTTTATAAATTTTATTAGTCTAGAGGTATATCATCAAATTAAATTAAATCAATCACTTCAAACAAATTAATAATAATCACTTCTCTCGTATACAATAGTATTGTGCTGAAAGCACATATCACATTTATAATTCTTAAGTACCGTCTGGTACATTAACATTTAATAAGATATTACAAATATGTACAAGTAAGTTTGTGTGTATGTGTGTAAGTGCTCTAAGTAGTTCACTATGTCTCACGACTCGACTAGACTTAAACAAGTGACTGACAGTCCTCACATTAACTAACTTCTTGACCAACCGGCAATCAGAACAGTCTGCTTGAACAATAAAAAGAATGCTAAGCCCAATAGCAATATAACAAGCAACTGCGACACAATCAGGATCAAGGAGATAATATAACGACACTAAAGTAGGGACCATCAGCAGATCCTCCACAAAAGTCATAAAACTCCCATAATACTGAATCTAAGTTCAGCATAAGAAAATCCCCGACTGTGATAATACACAGATACCAGTACAAGTTAGGTCAGAAGCTACAGCTCAGGACCTGAGTTGCTCAGAGTGTCTTAGCGACACACAACCTCAGTACAACGTCGAAAATCACTAAGTCTATACAATGTTCTGTGAACAGAGTCTCCAGAACTAACAAGAATAATGAGACACGATCTGTCCAACCACCAAGAGAGTCTAGACCAGACTGAATACTTCAGGCGAGGTGAGGACACCCACCCCCCTCGATCACGTGATAGCTCCGTGGGTCGCTGCCCAGCAAGAAGCAGGCAGGGAAACGAGCAAAGAGCGATAATTACAGTAGTTAGACAATCAAGACTTGAACTGAGCACATAATATGTTGCATCCTACCCAACCAAAGGAAGCTAAGTCAAATAATAATATAAAGCAATACATTTACGATTTAGCTATTATCGCAAATATAAGCAATATAAAAGTATATGAAATGGTAATAATTATATATATATACTTATTAATCATTGCAACCCATTCAGGGGTTGCAACACCCCCAAACACGACAAACGGTCGTACTAGGAGTTGCATTAATGTCTTTCACATCATTACTGATTACTCATGATACTTTAATAACAATATAATATAAACATTAATCAGAGTCACTCTTGCGCCAAGCACCTCTATAATTTCACAGCGTCTATACAATAAGATATGCCCCTAGTACTAGGGCAGTACACAGTATCGTATCTCTGCATACTCGTGGTTATGTACATCAGTGTAGAGACAGGATAGCGTAGACAAGCATAATAGTCTTGTGCTATAGACAGGAGACAGCATTCCACTCTTAAGTAGTGGTTGTGGAATGCGAGGCAGTATGGACATCTGAGTATGAAACAGCTTAAGGTGTGTAGTGAGGGGGGGTCTGAGGCAGGAGAGTGTTGCACCACACGCAGTACATCGCCCAAACAACACTACCCACTCAACACTCAGCTTATGTCTCCTCCTCACACACATCATTACTGTGAATATATAAATATAATAATTAGACATGACATGAGTATACATAGTTAATATGGGCTGGAGGGATTAAGTTACTTACACAAATAACCCGCACATAAAAGAGAGAAGCTTACGACGACGTTTCGGTCCGACTTGGACCATTGACAAAGTCACACTAACAGAGGTGGATCAGGACGGCTATATATAGGCAGGAAGAGGTGGAGGTAGTAGTAGTACAAGAATTGTATATAATACCGACAAGATGAAATTAAGACACATGCACAACACCCGGGCATCCACATCGTAGACGTTTCGCCATCCAGCCAGCCACTGGATGGCGAAACGTCCACAACAAAGACAACCAGACGCCGCACATGTGTCGTAATTTCATCAGTAGTTGTAGTAGTAGTAGAAGAAGAAGAGGTAGTAGTAGTGGTAGTGGTAGAAGTGGGAAATAAGGATGACGAGCCAGTCAAAAACAAAGGAAGGGGAGCACTGCAAGAGAGCTAGATGCCCACAGAGGGAGAGCAAGCGCACAGAGGTGCGTGAAAGGGGAAGTGGTGAAATAAAATAAATGAAGAAGGAACAGAAACACGAGACAGGAGAGAGAAAGACTACTAATTCCACCTCTTCCTGCCTATATACAGCCGTCCTGCTCCACCTCTGTTAGTGTGAGTTTGTCAATGGTCCAAGTCGGACCGAAACGTCGTCGTAAGCTTCTCTCTTTTATGTGCGGGTTATTTGTGTATCGTTCCAGTCACGGTATTGTGCCTTTTTGTTATTTATGGACCCCGCAGTTAAGCGTCATATTCTCTCCAACATTTTTAATGTTCTTCCCTCTTTTAAACCCCTCTTTCGATCTTATGAGGCTGCTCTTATTGCTACCAGGCGCCGTAAGAATCAGCTTCGCTTCCTACGTGACTGTCTTGCTCAACAAGTTCTGCCCTCTTCCTTCTCCCACTTCCTGAAAACCAACCCACTGGGCACTCCCTTTCCTGATCATGCCCGTCTCCTACTTCAACAGCTCATTCTTTCTACTAAATCACAGGTTGAAGATGCCTTCTTTACTTTCCGTCAACGTCAACGTGCTCTCTTTGCGGCTCTACCACAGGATCTCTGTAACCTTCTCTCTACCATTGCCTTTGACACTGCTCGCCTGAATGCACAAATTCATTCTTCCAAACTACAAAATAAACTTCAACGTCTCATCTCAGCTAGCCCTTGGTCTAAATTCTCCCTCACTGACTGTGTTAGTAATCTGTCTTCTGTCTCACTCTCTCAATATGAGCTTGAACTTCTTGGTTTTGGCCTTTCCTTTGCCACTTCGCCTACTCCTCGCGCTGGTATTTCCCTGATTAGCTCTTTTGATTCCTTTCGTCAATCTTGCTTCCGTAATCTTCCTGACTTGTCCACTTTTCGTGGTGCTCTCCTTCCTGCTCTTGTTAGTCTGTTTTCCAAGAATCACCACCTTCCACGCCATTACCAACTTGCCCTTTCTTCTCTTAAATCCAACACTAACATTGTCATACTATCTTCTGACAAAGGTAATTCGGTTGTTATCCTTGATCACGAGGATTACCTCCGTAAAGCTGATGTCTTGCTCTCTGACTCACGCACCTACACTCCTCTCGTTTCCAACCATCTTGATCGCATCAAGAGAACTTTCAACAAAAAACTAAGGACTCTCTCCGACCTCTGTCCTCCTGACTTTGACCTTGTTCAACGGTTTCGTGTCATCTGTCCCTCTCTTCCCTATTTCTATGGCCTTCCCAAAACTCATAAACCTGATATTTCTTTTCGTCCTATCATATCCTCTAGAGGTTCTGTCTCTTATTCTCTTGCTTCTTGGCTGGCCAAAACCCTCACTCCCTTTCTTGGTACTTTTTCTCCTGCCCACCTCCGTCACTCTCAAGACTTCATTGAACGGGTTCGCTCTCTCCCAACCTGTAAGATGCTAAGTCTTGACGTTTGAGTCCCTCTTCACCAATGTCCCTCTTGATGATGTCCTTGATTTCCTTAGAGAGAAGGCCCATGAAGAGTTTCTTCATCTCCCTATCCCCACTGATGTCTTTCTTGATCTGATCTGCCTCTGTGTGGACTCTAACTCCTTTTCCTTCCAAGGGATATATTATTCTCAAACCTTCGGTGTCGCTATGGGCTCTCCTCTCTCTCCTGTCCTTGCTAATCTTTACATGGAATACTTCGAGACTGTTCTTCTTCCTACCCTCGATGTGCAACCTTCACTCTTGCTCCGCTATGTGGATGACATCTTTGCTCAGTGGCCTCATGTCTCCAGTCTCTTCCAATCTTTTCTTGAAGCTCTTAATAATCTTGCCCCTTCCATTAAGTTTAAAGCTGAATGGGAATCTAATTCCTTGCTTCCTTTCCTTGATTTCCATGTCCACCGCTCAGATACAGGTTTTTCCTTTTCCGTTTACCGTAAACCTATGCACAGTGGCATGTACATTCACTACTTTTCCTATCATGCTTCCCCTGTCAAGAAAAGTGTTCTTATCTCCCTCTTTCTCCGTGCCCTCCGCATCTGTGATCCTCAGTTCCTTCCAGCAGAAATTTCCACTCTTCATAATTCGTTCTCCTGTCTTGGCTACCCTTCCCAATTCATAGACTCTGCCCTCTCACGTGCTAAACGCAATTTCTTCTCTCCCAAACTCTCTACTCATGGGAACTCTTCTATCCTCTGCCTTCCCTACATTTCCGGTCTTTCTAATCTCAACAATTCTCTCCGTCCCTTAGACATCAAGCTTACCTTCCTCCAGACTAACACTCTTCGCACTAATCTCGTTCATACCTCTCCTCCCTCTACAGATGTTCCTGGTGTCTACTCTATTTCTTGCTCCTCCTGTCCTCTCTAATACTTCGGAGAAACTAGTCGATCTCTTTCTGACAGACTTAGGGAGCACAAAAATAGTGTTAGGCTTGCCGACACTAACAATGCTCTTTTCTCTCACGTCAGAGATCATAGCCATCCTATTGACTGGTCTTCTGCTAAAACTGTCTTCCCTACTTCCAACTCGAACAGTCGCCGTCTAGTTGAATCCTCTCTAATACACAACTTTCCTTGTATGAACCTTAACCCTGGCTTCGTCTCTGTAGATGCCTTCCTCTCCCACTACATTGTAAAATGCTCCAAACTTCAGAACACCCGTGACTTAACCTGAATCCTCATTTTTTCTTTCTTTTTCTTCTTCCTCTTCCCCTTTCCTCTTTCCTTTTCTCCTCTGGGTTGTCTTTCTCTCTCCTGTCTCGTGTTTCAGTTCCTTCTTCATTTATTTTATTTCACCACTTCCCCTTTCACGCACCTCTGTGCGCTTGCTCTCCCTCTGTGGGCATCTAGCTCTCTTGCAGTGCTCCCCTTCCTTTGTTTTTGACTGGCTCGTCATCCTTATTTCCCACTTCTACCACTACCACTACTACTACCTCTTCTTCTTCTACTACTACTACAACTACTGATGAAATTAAGACACATGTGCGACGTCTGGTTGTCTTTGTTGTGGACGTTTCGCCATCCAGTGGCTGGCTGGATGGCGAAACGTCTACGATGGGGATGCCCGGGTGTTGTGCATGTGTCTTAATTTCATCTTGTCGGTATTATATACAATTCTTGTACTACTACTACTACTAATAATAATACTACTACTACCTCCACCTCTTCCTGCCTATATATAGCCCTCCTGCTCCACCTCTGTTAGTGTGACTTTGTCAATGGTCCAAGTCGGACCGAAACGTCGTCGTAAGCTTCTCTCTTTTATGTGCGGGTTATTTGTGTATCATTCCAGTCACGGTATTGTGCCTTTTTGTTATTTATTAAGTTACTTTACTGAGTTTGACGTAGCAAATAACAAAAGGTATTTGGGCATTAAAATTACTTTGATTTAATGTAACTGATAATTATTAAGGACGTGACAGAGCATCAGCAATTACATTACAATGACCACTTATGTGTTTTATACTAATAGAGTAAGGCTGGATTCTGAGAGCCCACCTCATGATCCTAGCATTCTTACTCTTCATAGTGTTTATGTAGGTGAGTGGATTGTGGTCTGAAAAAACGTTAATTTTAAATGGGGAAGTGCCCAAATACACGTCAAAATGTTCCAAGGACACCACAACAGCTAGAGCCTCTTTCTCAATAATGGCATAATTTTTCTGGTGTCGTTTAAGCTTAGATGAATAGTAACATATAGGATGGAGAATATCAGTGAATGTTGACTGTTGGAGCAGCACAACACCCACTGCATAACCACTCGCCTCTATATGTAAAAAGGGAAGATTAAAATTAGGACTTTTCAACACAGGAGCAGAGGAGAGCAAACGTTTCAATCTTTTGAACGAGTCTGAACAATCTCTAGTCCAGATGAACTGAACTTTGCTACTAATGAACACAGTGAGAGGTGTAGGTGGAGGTGTGTGTGCTGGCTTGCCTGTCACTTGACACACGTGGCAACGTCGCACATGATCAGCTACTGTTTCCTTCATCTTTGGCCAAGTAAAATGTTTTGCCAGTTTACCGAGTGTCTTCTTGACACCCAAATGTCCTCCTATGGGACTATTGTGAGCAAAATCAATGGCTTGTTCACGAAATGTAATTGGTAACACTTCGAGAGGCTTGACTGTGGTGGAAACACTATCAGCTGACAACTTACATGTATTTTTCTCCATCAGTACACCGTTACTATAATAGTAACAATTATCGAGATCCTTTGCTTCTCCCTCAGTAACTGCTATATCTCTCAGTCTTTCCAGTGACTGATCAACAAACTGATCCTTGATTAAATCATCATGAGTTAGAAATTTAACTTCAGTTGTGTCCTGACTAGGTTGATAACACAGGGGAGTTGGTGTTAATGATCCTGGGCGCAGAGCGTCACTAAACAACATATTCAAGCCCAAATCATTGTCATCCACTAACTCAACAGGAGACAAGGATGGTTGTTGTATTTTTGACATAGCTCTAGTAATTGTGCTGAGAGGAAATAAAATAGGTTTCTCTCTACAAGCTTCAATGGCATAATTATCATCAGTGTTATTATCAATCACAAGTGGTTCTTTACATATACCAGCATGAAGGATATCGTTCCCTATCAACAAGTCCACTGACCTGATGGGAAATACACCACTGGAAATACCCACTGAAATATAACCAGTATAATAGCTTGTTTCAATGTAAATTTTATGAAGAGGTACTTTTATAACAGCCCCTCCATAGGCTTCTAACAATACATCTATCTTGCAATAGGTATCGTCAGTTATGGGCAGTACATCTTCTCATAATAACGTGAGATAACTGCCAGTGTCTCTGAAAGAAATTATCTCAGTTAGATGTGATTCGTCAAATCCTACTTTACCTCTCGAAAAGTAAGGACTCATTGCTGAACGAATCTTTTCGTCAGATACACTTTCTGACGCTAGTCATCTGTTCTGAGTAATATTATCTAAAACAGTAGGGTCAGAGGTATTACTAGGATTTTGGTGCCTTTGTTACTCGGAAGAAGATACGACTTGTGTGGGGGCGCCAGCCGCACGACTGCTTCACGTATCTCTTTCTAACTTATAGCAATACTCTCTAGCATGTCCTTTTCTGTTACAATAGGTACATTTAACTTTCTTCTTCTCGATATCAGATTTCTGTCTAGCCACAGAGACAGATTCAGGATTGTGAGTTTTCCTGGTAAAGGTACGAGAAGTTACAGTAGCAGATACATCAGGCCGGCAATGAGCAGCTGTTTTACGTTGCCAACTTCTAGGACAATCTTTAGATACCTTGTTTCTTTGTGTTTTAGTACGTACAAGTTTGTGAGAAATCTCGTAATTGTCTGCTAATGCTGCGGTTTCCAGAATATCCGAGGTAGTATGATCGATCAGATATTCTTGTATGTCAGCAGACATACAGTTGTTAAACTCTTCATGTAGTAACAACTGAACAAGACTGTCGTAGTTGCTACACTTGGCAGATCTATACCACCTCTCAAATGCAACTTTTTTCTCACGAGCAAACTCTACACAAGTTTGATCGTGTCGTCGTTGTAACGTACGAAATGCACGTTGATAACTTATATGTCTCTAGAATAGTTTGCTTGACAGCATCATAACTAATGTACTTCGCAAAGGGTAAAGCAGCAGTACAAGTTTGAGCTCTTCCTGTCAAAGCTGTGTGCAACAAGGTAGCCCAGTGCTTACGTGGCCAGTTCATAGCACGTGCCTGGTTCTCAAACACATCAAAATAGGTGTCTAAGTCACTCTCAAAAAACTTAGGAACCATGGATACAGCTTTCTGCACATTAAATGTGTCCTGTGATCTATTAGTCTGTTGTCTTCCAAGACGAACATTTTCTCTCTGGAATTCTTCTTTGTTCAATTTCCTCTGAGCCTATATTTGTGCAGTCTGCAACATAATGAGGCATTCAAACCTCTCAAACTGTTCCTGAGAGATAGGACCAGTGGGTAATGGAGGAGTAAGGAATCTAACGTGGTCTGGACGGTCCTTAGGTCGGACACTTCGTCCAGCCGTCTCTAGAGAGTCTCGATCTGGTCTAGGATAAGTATATACAGGTGTAGCATACACTGTACTAGTATGTGGCTGCATCATCCTACCAGCTACACTCTCTACTATTGTGTCAGTGAGGTGGGAAGGTGTGAGCGGAGGTTCACTAGGCTCAGACACTTCTGCCATAGTTGCTCTTTCTTCTAAGTAATCAAATAGAGTCATACTTCCTAATTGTGACACTAGGCTTTCTGAATCTGAATCATAATCAGACATCTCTGTATGAGCAGGAAACAAATATATCTTTAATTAACGCTCTGCCAGTTTCTGCGGTGTAATTCCTGTTATACGTCACACCGAGATATTTGGCTACTCGCCAACACGTCTGAAGTTTTAATGTACTTAACTCAGACAAAGTCAGAGTATCAATTAACTGTTTCACTTTGGCATACATCACGAAAATAAATGTACTACGAGAGAGTGATTATGAGAAACTATAATCCTAATAGGAATTTTAGTGTTGGTTATCTTAGAGTTAGAGCTCTTAAATAGTATTTCCATCTCCTTGGATCAAGAGACTCAGTCAGGTACATACATCCACCTGGTATGTTGTACAAGACTAAACTCAAAGTCTTCAGATTAGGAAAGTACTCAAAGTGTTTGAACATAGAGTTACTAGTATGTTAAACTGTACAATTTCTCCAACACCTTGGATCAAGAGCCTCCCGGACAGGCCCCCATTTGTTACAAAAACGCGATTCTAAAAGCTTAGAGATCTCCAGTGAATACTAGAAAGGACTGCCCTTCTAGCATCCAGCATGTTACTGGGTTTTCGTAACAATTAGTCAGTATCTTTGTCCAATTATCCATTAGAATTCAGTATGATTCAATAGTGCTTCAGGATTACAACTGGTAGGCTACTAACTAGAGAAATTAAAATTTAATAAATTTATTAAGTCTAGAGGTATATCATCAAATTAAATTAAATCAATCACTTCAAACAAATTAATAATAATCATAAAACTCCCATAATACTAAATCTAAGTTCAGCATAAGAAAATCCCCGACTGTGATAATACACTGATACCAGTACAAATTAGGTCAGAAGCTACAGCTCAGAACCTGAGTTGCTCAGAGTGTCTTAGTGACACACAACCTCAGTACAACGTCGAAAATCACTAAGTCTATACAATGTCCTGTGAACAGAGTCTCCAGAACTAACAAGAATAATGAGACACGGTCTGTCCAAACACCAAGAGAGTCTAGACCAGGCTGAATACTTCAGGCGAGGTGAGGACACCCCCTCCCCTCGATCACGCGATAGCTCCATGGGTCGCTGCCCAGCAAGAAGCCGGCAGGGAAACGAGCAAAGAGCGATAATTACAGTAGTTAGACAATCAAGACTTGAACTGAGCACATAATATGTTGCATTCTACCTAACCAATGGAAGCTAAGTCAAATAATAATATAAAGCAATACATTTACGATTTAGCTATTATTGCAAATATAAGCAATATAAAATTATATGAAAAGGTAATAATTATATATATACATATTAATCATTGCAACCCATTCAGGGGTTGCAACACCTGAGTATTATGTGTTCCTTGGTTCATCGGTCCTCTGATGTCGACAGGGTCGGATTCACTAGCCTCTCTTCAGAGATCATATTCATTAGCTCTGGAACTAATTTCGTTGCATAACACTGTACTTTCTTCAGCTTCTGAAGATGCTGTATCAGGTTTGCTGGTGGCGCAAGCTCGAAGCTGCGCCTGACATACGTTGTATAAAGAGCCCTTAATGACTTTGTTGAGATTTCTGAAGGCTTCTCCTAGAACTGCCAAACTAGCCCTGGCTACAGAGGTTATTCGGTTGATTTTTTGTGGCTTGTATCAGCATGAAGGTTCACTGTGTTCTCCATGGACACTGGATGAAGACCAGAACTTGTCACTCTGACAGCCCCAGGTTTTATTATAGGTGAATGTGTAACATGAATCACAATTTAAATGTATTTCGGTCACTCAGCATCCGAAGAAAGGTATCCCTGTATGCCATAACCCTCTGTATCTCAATGATCCGATAAAGGTATAGTCATAGACCATATCGTTCTGTACCTCAATGATCCCATAAAGGTATCCCCGTATATCATAACCCCCTGTCCCCTGTACTTCATTGCCCGCACTGGAATAGTGCAGATTTCAGGACAGTTTTGTAAATATGGCAAAGGACATACACAAGCTAAATTGAAGAGACATTTTCTTTTTTATCTCAGAGAGACCTGTATTCTGAAACGCCCTAATAATATGATTTTTTTTTTTTTTACAAATTTTCTGCAATCCCTCAAGAAAAAATATTTGGTGCCCTCTGTGGGCACCAGCTCCCTTGCAGTGCTCTTCTTAGTATTTGACTGGCCCCTCCTACTCTTACTACCTCCCCACTACTACTACCTTCCCTCCACTACTACCACTACTACTTCTATTACCACCTCCTCCCTATATATACCCATCCTGCTCTCCTTTTCGTTAATGTGACTTTGTAAATGGTCCAAGTCGGGCCGAAACGTCGTCGTAAGCTCCTCTCTTCTATGTGCAGGTTATTTGTGTATTGTTCCAGTCACGGTATTGTGTCTTTTTTTGTTATTTTGGTAACATTGCACACTCAAGACTCCCAAGTGGCCACCATTTTTAAATCTCCTCTTACTGCACCTGAAGAATAACTTGGGTTGTTGGTTTCGTTCTTTTTATTATATTGTAGCTATTTTAGGGTGATTAAGTCACTGTTCACTTTTTAAATAAGTGTAGTTAGGTGTTCGACTTTTTCTGGAACCGTAGTTCAAAGATCTTTATTTTTCACATGTTTAAGAAGCAGCAAGGTAGAACAGTGTCAACATAATTAATAACTTAATGGTTAGAGGCAGTTGAAGAAGCAACAAGACGAGTCAGCAAGAAAAATAAATTTCATTGATTTAATTTGCAGGAGCTCAGTCTACTCAGTCTACTCCACTGTTCCTTATTCTTTAGTTTTAAATTACGTGAGCACTTGCCCACCCCTCCCCTCACTACCCCTCACTCCCCTCAAACTAAGAAATCTTGTCAAAAACTATTGACTACTGTGGGAAAAGCAATGAAATTCGGAAATATAATTAATATATAATTAATATTATTTGTGATACTGAAGAAATCTTGACCCCATTAACAGAAGGAACCCTTTTCAAAATGGATTAATTATAATGCAATATTTTGTGAGAGTCGCTACACTGCAGCAGAAACATTGGCTTTAATCAGACTCATTTTTATAATTGTTATAAGTATCTTTAACAAGCTTTATTTGTCCCAGGGGGAGGGGTAGGCTAAGAAAGTTCTCGTCTGGTACACCAACTCACCAAGAAGCAAAGATAGTATCAACAACACTACCACACAGAAAAAAAATATTATAACTGAATTGTCTGCAACACATATCGAAGGTTGGTCTAAATTCAATTACATGAAGTGTAAGCAAGAAAATAATAGGACCAATTTACTGAGTCATAAAAAAGAAAACATAATATGTATAACGCAATAGATTGGAACTTGTGAACTGCAACAAGCGAGAAGATTGTGTTTGAAGTCGACTTACGAATGAGGTTTAGGTATTTAAGTTGTAAAAGAATGGTATGTCCTAGAGTTTGTATTGATAAAGCCACTGGATGGCGAAACGTCTACAATAATTATACCCAGATGCTACACAAGTGTCTGTTTTCATCTTGTCGGTATTGTTTACCATTCTTGTAAAACCACTAGTTGGCTCAGTTCTTTACATTTACCCCCAGGACTGAGTGAATTCTAGCAAGTGGTCAAACATTAAACACAACTTTAGTTATTTTTCTCTGCACCAGTTTACAGAAGGTTTGCAGTAGAAACAAGAGTGAAAAAAAAAATAAAAGCCCAGAAAACAGAAGAAGAAAAAAAGGTGATAGTGTGGTAGATGTAGAAGCAGCAGCAGTAGCAAAAGTGTTATTGCTCACATTAGTCCTGAGACAAAACTGAGACAAAATATGGAAAATTCAGCAAGCAGTCAAAGATGAGTCAAAGTCGGTCCAAGTCCATGAAAATCACCCACCTTCTTACAGGAAAACGTGCATCTTACCTAAGTGTTTATTGCTGCACATACAAAACCTACACAATTTGGCTATCAGTTTCGGAAGATTTCATGCTTTTCAACACTGTTGGTCTATTAAGAAAGAATTGGGAAGTGTGGAAACTCACAAGGCATAAAACTAGAATAATAGATATAACAATAGCCAGATTAAGGCTGGGACACACTAAGGTAGCAGCACACAACTATAAGTAGAGTAAATATAATGAAAACTGCACTCACTTCAATGTTCTAGAAAAGATACAACATTTTCTCTCCCGCCATCTTCGACATCACAGTGCGAGAACTATCTTGAAGCATAATTTGACCACAACCAACATCTCCCTTCACCACTAACAACATTTTAGAAGGCGGAACCTTCCCATTACACCTAAAGCAGAAATCAAACTACCAACATACTTGACAATATCTCAGTACCATCAGTAACAGTATTTTCACCTGTCATAGACATGAAGAACACCAGAGCGTTAATTCCCGTAAGCAAATGCAGTGATAACAGAAGTTCTTGAACCAACACAAATAATCTCTCTTAGTCACTACTCTTGCCGTCGTCATGAGGAGAAAAAGAAACTCTATCCAAACTTCCCCTGCCATTCAGCCTCTCCAAGCTGGAATATCGCTGTGTATTAAGAACTTCCATGTTTGCAGCAACAACAACAAAAAAAAACTAAGGAATTTTTGGTAGAGTTGGTGACTGCTGTGTCCTTCAAGACCCTAATTTGGTGGTAATATTCTAGCTTATACTGCCGATTCCTTTATTCAAGTAGAAATCCGAGTATTTCTTTGAATCAGCAAATTTATATCTTCAATTAATTTTGTATGATGATTTGATTATCCAGATATCCTGGGAAAATATCTGGTTATTCTTTTGTATTGTTACTAAGGAGGTGGGAGAGGGAAGGAAGGAGGTGGGAGAGGGAAGGAAGGAGGTGGGAGAGGGAAGGAAGGAGGTGGGAGAGGGAAGGAAGGAGGTGGGAGAGGGAAGGAAGGAGGTGGGACAGGGAAAGAATGTGAGAGAGAGAAGGAAGGAGGTGGGTGAGGGAAGGAAGGAGGTGGGACAGGGAAGGAAGGAGGTGGGACAGTGAAGGAAGGAGTTGGGATAGTGAAGGAAGGAGTTGGGATAGTAAAGGAAGGAGGTGGGACAGAGAAGGAAGGAGATGGGACAGTGAAGGAACGACGTTAGACAGGGAAGGAAGGAGGTAATACAGTGAGGGAAGGAGGTGGGAGAGGGAAGGAAGGAGGTGGGAGAGGGAAAGAAGGAGGTGGGACAGGGAAAGAAGGTGAGAAAGAGAAGGAAGGAGGTGGGTGAGGGAAGGAAGGAGGTGGGACAGGGAAGGAAGGAGGTGGGACAGTGAAGGAAGGAGTTGGGATAGTGAAGGAAGAAGTTGGGATAGTGAAGGAAGGAGTTGGGACAGTGAAGGAAGGTGGGACAGTGAAGGAAGGAGTTGGGACAGTGAGGGAAGGTGGTGGGACAGAGAAGAAAGGAGGTGGGACAGTGAAGGAATGATGTGAGACAGAGAAGGAAGGAGGTAATACAGTGAGGGAAGGAGGTGGGAGAGGGAAGGAAGGAGATGGGAGAGGTAGTGTTGTGTAGTGTTGTGTAGTGCAGTGTTGTGTAGTTTAGTGTAGTGCTGTGCAGTGTAGTGCTGTGTAGTGTATGCTGTGTAGAGTTAAGTAATGCAGTGTTGTGTAGTATAGAGTTGTGTAATGTAGTTTGTGGAGTGTAGTGCTGTGTAGAGTTGAGTAGTGCAGTGTTGTGTTGTGTAGTGTAGTATTGTGTAGTGTAGTGAAGTGTTGTGTAATGTAAGGTTGTGTTGGGTAGTGTTGTGTAGTGATGTATAGTGCAGTGTAATGTGTAATGGAGTGTAATGTGTAGTTTAATGTTGTGTAGTGTTGTGTAGAGTATAGTTGTGTAGTGTAGTGTTGTGTAATATAGGGTTGTGTAGTGTTGAATCATGTTGTGTTGTGTAGTGCAGTGTTGTGTAGTGTAACATAGTGTTGTGTAGTGAAGTGCTGTGTAGAGTTGAGTAGTGCAGTGTTCTGTAGTGTTGCATAGTGTTGTGTAATGTAGGGTTCTGTAGTGTTGTGCAGTGTAGAGATGTGTAGTATAGGGAAGTTTTGTGTAATGTATGGTTGTGTAGTGTAGTGTTATGTAGTGTCTTGTAGTGTTGTGTAATGTAGTGCTGTGTAGTGTAGTGTTACATAGTGTAGTGTAGTGTTGAATCGTGTTGTGTTGTGCAGTGCAGTGTTGTGTAGTGTAGTGATGTGCTAAGTTCAGTAGTGTAGTGTTGTGTAGTGTTGTGTAGTGTAGTATTGTGTAGTGTACTGAAGTGTTGTGTAGTGTTGTGTAATGTAAGTAAGTAAGTAAGTAAGTAAATTTATTCAGGTATACACAAATACAGTTACATAGAATTATCATACATAGCAGCATATGTGTAGAGAACCTAGGATAACCCAAAAAAGTCAGACAGAGTGACTTATTTCCATTGGGGTCCTTTTACCTTATTATTATAATATAAAGGTTATAATATTTTCTTATTATTCTATAATGAAGATAACATCTTATTATCATACTAAAAAGACTATCTACTACACGAGGGTCATTAAGACTATCTACAATACGAGGGTCATTACTAGGGGTCATAAGGTAAAATTTACACGTATTTTAGCTAAAAAATAGAAAATCATTCCCCTCCCTTTCTGTTGCTTCATTCATCAGACACTTTTTGGCAGTCTTCTTGAACTGGTTCAAGCTATGACTGGCCTTGACATTTGTGGGTAGTCTGTTCCATTCCTTTATTGCTGTACAATAAAAGGTGTTTGAAGCCTGGCCACTGACTGTGGGTACTACAAAGTTGTGCTCTCTCCCCCTAGTACTATAATTGCTTTGGTTCCCAACCTTGACAAAATTGACAGCAAGATATTCTGGACACTGTTCGTGAGCAATTTTATAAACATGATTTAGCTTCAGTTGTTTTACTCTGTCTTCAACATTCAGCATATCCAACTGCTGTAATTCATCCTGGCCTACATGTTCTCTTGGTCCCAGCCCCAGGATGAATCTTACGATTTTGTTCTGGGTGATTTGCAGTCTATCTTTCAGTTTTTTTGTCAAGGCAGAGTACCAAGAAGAGCAAGCGTAATCCATATGGCATTGTATAAGGGCTAGACATAGGGTCCTGCGAGCCTCAGTAGGTAGACACTGTGCTTGTCTATACAGGAACTTCAGTCTGGCATTCGCTTTCTTTACTACACTGTTCCCTATCAATTCTCCTGACATGCATGGGTCAAAGGGGATTCCCAGATATTTAACTGATGAAACCAAAGTGATGGACTCCCCATTACACTGAACATTAAAATTATTTACCCTTCTCAGTTTATGTTTCGTTCCAAAGAGAATGGCTTCAGTTTTCCCTAGGTGTAATGATAGTTTGTTGTCTACTAACCATTTGCTGCAGGACTCCAGTTCCAGTGTTAAAACATTAGCAATATCTTGTGGGTCTTTACCTGTCACTAACAGAGCACTGTCATCTGCATACAGTAGGAGTTTGCACTTGACACTGATAGGCATATCATTGACATAACATAAGAATAGTAAGGGACCCAGAATACTACCTTGGGGAACTCCACATGTTATCGGCAGGGGTTCTGATTCCGTTTTGTTGATTTTGACTATTTGTCTCCTGTTGCTAAGGTAGGACTTAAACCAGTCTACAGAACCTATACCGATAGCTTGAAGTTTCTTACATAATATATTGTGGTTGACAGTATCGAAGGCCTTTTGCAGGTCTAAGGTTACCATACCTATGAGGTTCCCTTTTGACATTTCAGTTCTCAGGTAATCCATCAGATTAATAAGGGAGGTATCGGTTGAGTAGGATCTTCTAAAGCCCGATTGATAGCTATGGAGAATGCTGTTGTCATTAAGGTACTTAACTACTTGAGAATACACCGCCCTCTCCAGAATTTTAGATATTATACTGAGTATACTAACAGGTCTATAGTTGCTTACATCAGACCTATTATTTTTCTTGAAGATAGGAGTAACTCTGGCCTCCTTGAACCCCTCCGGTACGGTATTAGTGGTGATTGATAGATTTATTATGTGAGCAATAGGGATTGACAGTTCAGAAGCACCATCTTTTAGGAACTTAGACGGGATGTTATCAGGGCCTGTGCTCTTAGTTGGGTTTAACCTGCTTAGTTCTTTTTGAATGAAGTCATGAGATACACTTACTAGTTGACAACTGTTTGGGGTTACCCCTTTATTGGTATAGTATGTTTGAAACTTATCAGAGTCTGTGTTAAAGGTATTTGATGCAGCTGGTAGTTTACTTACTAGTGTTGATGCAACAGATGTGTAGTAGGAATTAAAGCAATTTGCCACCTTAGATGTTTCGTGGCATACCTCATTATCGATAGTGAGTACTATGTTAGACCTATCTACTGGCTTATGGCTATACCCCAACTGTTTTAGTTGTTGCCAGAGCTTTCTGGGGTTATGCTTATACTCTTCAATTTTTGAGCAATAGTGCTTTGCCTTTGCTCCTTTTATAAGCCTCTGTACTCTGTTCCTCACCCTTTGGAATTCATTTAGTGCTGCAATATCCTGTCTGTTTGCTTTAAATCTTTTTAGCAGCTGGTCTCTGAATTTCATATTATCTAATATCTCAGTAGTCATCCAGGGTTCAGTTCTTCGTTTAATCCTAACCTCTTTAACTGGTGCAATATTATTAAGAATGGTAGTGAACATTGTTTTGAATTTTTCCCAGGCATCGTTTACGTCCGTGCAACTTGTTATCTCTGTCCAGTCACAATTGTGTAGCCTATTTACCAGTGTTTCTTTACTGTAGTTTCTAGTTGACCTCATTTTTATTGTCCTGTGTAGGCCTATCCTATCCCTAGTGATTTTCCTGGTGCAGTAAATGATGAAATGATCACTAAGACCTGTGGTAATGACGCCTGACTGACTAATGTTCTCAGCGCGGTTGCAAAGTATGTGGTCAATTAGGGTGGCTGAGAACTGTGTGATCCGGGTTGGTTTATTAATTAGTTGGGTGTAGCTATTTAATCCTAGAATTTGCTTATACCTTTTGCATAGCCCGTTATTTTGTTGCTGAAAACAGATATTGAAGTCGCCCAGTATTATTGTTTCGCAATTGCTTTCAACTCCGGACAAGACTCTGGAAAAGTCTTCTAAGAACTGGTCCTGGGTAGGAGGGCGGTAACTAGTTCCTACTAAGATGGGTTTGGTCTTGGGAAGCAGCACTTCAAACCATAGAATCTCCAGTTTATTGTTATTTAAATCAGGTCTTGGGTTGTAAGCTAAGTCATTTCTAATGTAGGCACATACTCCACCACCCTTTCTGTTCCTATCTAAGCGTTTTATATTGTAACCTTCTATTTTGACCTCGTCGTCAGTCACCGTATCATCCAACCAAGATTCAGAGATGGTTATAACTGCCGCCCTAATTTTGTTAGCTAGAATCCTAATCTCTGCCAATTTAGGAAGAAGTGATCTTGCATTGACATGAATAAAGTGAAGGCCTGTTTTCATAAAACAATCATAATCATCAATATATGGCAATGGGTCATTTGTATTAAAATTAGGTAAATCAATGTCATCACTGCTAAAGGGTAACTGTGCCAAAGTGCATTTGTTACACACAAAATGAATTCTGGCACCGTTGCTATAATTGTACATACATCCATCATGCACCCACCCCTTACACATTTTACATAAGGTGCCTTTTCTGTTTTTCATGCGTACTTTAGTACAGTGTATGCATCTGTTTGGTAGTGTTTGAGATAATAATGGCTGTATTGTCTCACATTGACCTATGTATGCATTACATATGGAGTTAAGGTTATCATCCCTAGCTACTAGACCGTCATTATCGCCGTCATTTATCTGTCTGTTTTGCCTCTGCACAATAGTTTGAGGTCCTGGATTAATTTGGATATCACCACTTAAGAGCGCTACAATAAGAGCTGTGTGCCATTGTTTTTGTTTGGGTATGCGGTGTTGCCATACCTTGCGGCGATAGTGAGGTTTACTTTTCTGGTAGGATGGCAACTGTTGGGCTTTTACTGTCCAGGGCGCTGTTACTCCATTCACCTTTTCCAGCCCCCATGACTGATTTCTTTCTTCATGGAATTGAAGAAGAAATATAAATATAATTATGGCAGCCTGTACCCCTCTAATGCCTGCCATTTTCACTCTTCGCTCTTTTACTCATATACAATAATATTTATTTCTCTTTTCCAGTCCCTAGTACACTTAGTATCTGCTTTAATCACACTGAATTACTAGTAAAATTTCCTCTTCAAAACCCTCTTCACTGCTCACTTTTCCCTTAACTTCACAAAACCCTTACAGTTAACCTCTTCAAAACCCTCTTCACTGCTCACTTTTCCCTTAACTTCACAACACCCTTACAGTTAACCCCTTATTACACCCTCCCCTACTCACCTCACTTCACAGTCTGGCTTTACCAATTAACTTCTAACTCCTTTCCATTCTGGTAGACCAGAAAGGTTTAATCAATGGTTTTATCCTTCCAAATCCCCCTCAATTCCATTTATCGGGGGTTGTGTCGTGTTGTTGTCTCCTGACCTGTTTTGCTGACTCAGCCATTTTTAAAACACTGAGGGGAGTAACACCACCTGACTTTCCTTGAGTTTATAGATATATTTGGCTTTTTCTGCTATGATTCTCTCACTGTACACTGGTCAGCTGAATATAGGTCAGCTACTAAAACATTAACCTTGACCTGTAGCCATTTTTAAAACTGATTACAACCTGACTTTCCTTGAGTTTATAGATATATTTGGCCTGCTATAATTCTCTCACTGTACACTGGTCAGCTGAATATAGGTCAGCTACTAAAACATTAACCTTGACTATTTAACTATTCACTTCTTTCCCACGACTGGCACTGAGGGATAACCGTCCTATAACCTTGGAGTTTTGTACTGTTGATTTGACGATGTCTCCTGTGTTTCCCTCTCGTTAGCACTGGTACAGGTGATATGATGGTGGTACAGATATGATGCTACTGTCAACAGATGAACGTCAGTAAAGATGAGAATTTCACTTCGCTAGTTGTACGTCTGGCAGTAGCTGCTGTTTGGATGCCGGTCAGCCATGTTTAAATGCTCAATTCTTTCCCTCGTTTGGCACTGAAGAAAAAAGTCCTACAGACCTGTCATTTCCTTGGAGATTTAGTTGATCAGGTTTTCTGCCATGTTGTCTTCCCGTTAAACACTGGTGCAGTTGATATGGAGGTCAGTTATTTCATTGTAGTGGAAAACGTCTCATGTCTGGTTCACGTCTGGCAGCAGGTCTGGTACTTGAATGCCGGTCCCTCTTCTGTCATATTTAGTCCATTTCGTTGTCGTCACCGTCAGTTTTTATGTCACTATAGTTTACTTGCATGTTGTTGCAGCAGTACTTGCAAATTTGGCCATCACTGGAGTTCGGATAGGCCCAGGGGACGGCAAGATATAGGAGCAGCCTTGTTGCTGCTTGCTGCGGCTGCAGCAGTGTTGTGTAGTGTTGTGTAATGTAAGGTTGTGTAGTGCAGTGTTGAGTAGTATTGTGTAGTGAAGTGTAATGTGTAGTTTAGTGTTGTGTAGTGAAGTGTAGTGTAGTGATGTGTAAGAGTTTTTGTAGTGTAGTGTTGTGTAGTATAGTGTTGTGTAGTGTATTGAATCATGTGTTGTAAAGTGCAGTGTTGTGTAGTGTAGTGCTGTGTAGAGTTGAGTAGTGCATTGGTGTGTAGTGTCGTGTAGTGTAGTATTGTGTAGTGTAGTGAAATGTTGTGTAGTGTTGTGTAATGTAGGGTTGTGTAGTGTAGTGGTGTGTAGGGTGGTGTAGTGTAGTGTTTTGCAGTGTTGTGTAGTGAAGTGTAATGTTGTGTAGTGTTGTGTAGTATAGAGTTGTGTTATGTAGTGTAGTTTTGTGTAATGCTGTGTAGTGTTCTGTAGTGTAGTGTTGTGTAGTGTAGTGTTGAATCATGTAGTGTAGTGTTATGCAGTGTAGCACTGAATAGTGTAGTGTAGTGTTGTACAGTGTGGTGTTGTCTAGTGTAGTGTTGTGTAGTGTAGTGTTGTGTAGTGCAGAGCTGTGTAGCGCAGTGAAGTGTAATGTAGGGTTGTGTAGTGCAGTGAAGTGTAGCGTAGTATCGTGTAATGTATGGTTGTGTAGTGTAGTGATTAGTGTAGTGCTGTGTAGTGTTGTGTAGTGTTGAATCGAGTAGTATTGTGTTTTGCAGTGTAGTGTTGAATAGTGTAGTTTAGTGTTGTGCAGTGTAGTGTTGTATAGTGTAGTGTTGTGTAGTTGTATTGTTGTGTAGTGTAGGATTGTGTAGTTCCAGTGTTGTGTAGCATAGTGATGTGTTGTCTATTGTAGCATTGCCAAGTGTAATGTTGTGTAGTGTAGTGTTGTGTAGTGTTGTGTAGTGTTGTGTAGTGTAGTGTGTAGTGTAGTGTAATATTGTGTAGTGTATTGAAGTGTAGTGTAGTGTTGTGTAGAGCTTTGTAGTGTGTTTTTGTGTAGTGTTGTGTATTGTAGTGTAATGTAGTGTAGTGTAGTGTTGTGTAGAGTTGTGCAGTGTAGTGTAGTGTAATGTAGTGGTGTGTAGTGTAGTGTTGTGTAGTGTAGTGTTGTGTAGTGTAGTGTTGTGTTGTGCATTGTAGTGTAGTGTTGTGCAATGTAGTGCTGTGTATGTAGTTTTGTGTTGTATAGTGTGGTGTAGTATGGTGTAGTGTTGTGCATTGTCATGTTGTGTAGTGCTGTGTACTGTAGTGTAGTTTAGTGTTAGTTTTGTGTAGTGTAGTGTTGTGTAGTGTTGTGTAGTGTTGTCTACTGTGTGTTGTGTAATGCTGTATAGTGCTGTGTAGTGTAGTACTGTGTAGTGTAATGTTGTGTAGTGTAGTGTAGTACTGTGTAGTGTAATGTTTTGTAGTGTTGTGTAGTGTAGTGTTGTGTAGTACAGTGCATTGTTGTGTACTGTAGTGATAGTGATGTGTAGTGTAGTGTTGTGTTGTGTAATGTTGTCTAGTTTATTGTTGTGTAGTGTAGGCTTTGTTGTGTAGTGTAATGTTTTGTAGTGTAGTATAGTGTAGTGTTGTGTAGTGTAGTGTTGTGTAGTGTAGTGCTGTGTTGTGTAGTACAGTGTTATGTAGTGTTGTATAGTGTGGCATTGTGTAGTGTGTATAGTGTTGTGCAGTGTAGTGTTGTGTTGTGTAGTGTTGTGAAGTGTAGTGCTGTGTAGTGTAGTGTTGTATAGTGTTGTGCTGTGTAATGTAGTGTAGTGCAGTGTTGTGTAGTGTAGTGTTGTGTAGTGAAGTGTTGTATAGTGTAATGTTGTGTAGTGTAATGTAGTGTTGCATAGTGTAGTGTTGTGTTGTGTAGTGTAGTTTTGTGTATTGTGTTGTGTAGCATACTGCAGTGTTGTGTCGTGTAGTGTTGTGTAGTGTTGTGCAGTGTAGTGTTGTGTAGTGTAGTGCTGTGCTGTGTAGTGTTGTGTTGTGCAATGTTGCTCAGTGTAGTGCTGTGTTGTGTAGTGTAGTGCTGTGTTGTGTAGTGTAGTGCTGTGTTGTGTAGTGTAGTGCTGTGTTGTGTAGTGTAGTGCTGTGTTGTGGGGTGTAGTGCTGTGTTGTGTAGTGTAGTACTGTGTTGTGTTGTGTAGTACTGTGTTTTGTATTGTTGTACTGCATTGTGTAGTGTAGCAATGTTTTCTGTAGTGTAGCACTGTGTTCTATAGTGCAGTACTGTGTTCTATAGTGTAGTACTGTGTTCTGTAGTGTGGTACTGTGTTCTGTAGTGTAGTATCGTGTTGTGTAGTGCTGTGTTGTGCTATGAAGTCCATTGATTTATTGTGTATTGTACTGCTATGCTATGTATTTTAGATAAATGGTTCAGAGAACCAATAAGTTGATAATTTAGATGCATGTGCAACACTTGGGTATCTCTACTGACGAAATGTTTTGTCACACAGTGGCTTCATCAGTCCACATAAAGGAGATTGGCGAAGAACAGAAGGAGTTTGTGGTAATCAGTCCCTCAGCCTGGAGTCAATGCAATCAGTCCATCAATCTTGAAAAGAATTCCGCATATGCACTAGGAAGTGGCTTATATGCTGTAGACAGGTGAGGTGAAGCAGTCATATGTGGTATCACATTTGACAAATCTGAATGTTAAAGTAGGTCATACCTCAAGGTTAGGCACTGTGATACCACTTACAACTGCTTCACCTCACCTGTCTACAGTATGTAAGCAACTTCATGCATATGCTGTATTCATTTTCAAGATTGATTGACTGATTACATTGACTCCAGGCTGAGGGACTGATTACCTCAAACTCCTGTTTTTCACCATTCTCCTTTGTATGGACTGATGAAGCCACTGTGTGGCAAAACGTTTCCTCATCATGCTGTGTATTGCAGGGCTGTGTTGTGTATTGTAGTGCTGTTTTGTGTAATGTAGTGCTGTACTGTGTATTGTAATGCATTGTTGTGTGGTGTTGTGTAGTGTAGTGTTGTGTACTGTATGTGCTCTGTATTGTAGTGCTTTTTGTGTAGTGTATGGCTGTGATTTGTAGTGTAGTACTATCAATTGCAGTAATTTGCTGTCTAGTGTAGTGCTGTGTTGTGTAGTGCTGTGATGTGTTTTGAATTGTACTGTTGTGTAGTGTAGCACTTTGTTCTTTAGTGGTGTGTTGTGTAGTGTTCATTATATAGTGTAATACTCTCTTGTATTATATAGTGCTATATTGTTAAGTGTTATGAAGTGTTGTACTGTGTAAAATAGTGCTCTACACTGTAGTATTGTGTAGTGTATTTCATTGTTGTGTAGTGCTCTGTTGTGCAGTTTAGTGCTGTGTTTTGTTCTACTATAGTGAGTAGTGTAAAGCAGTGATGTGTAGTGATGAGATGTGTAGGGCTATGTACTGTGGTGTTGTCTTGTGTAGTACTGTGCTGTGTAGTACTGTGTAGTGTCATTTTGTAATTTGCTTTGTTGTGCAGTGAATTTCTGTATTGTGCACTGTTGTTATGTGTAGTGCTATATTGTGGAGTACTGTGTTATGTAGTGATGTGTTATGAAGTGTAATGCTGTGTTAGATAGTGTAGTGCTGCATTGTGTAGTGTTGCAGTGTAGTGTTGTGTTTCATAATGTAGTGCTGTATTGCAAGCTGATGAAAGTTTTAAGTAATGAATATAATGAGCTGATGATAGTGATAAATAGTGAAGACAGTGACCTGGTGATGATGATAACTAGTATAGTGAGCTGATGATAGTGGTAAGTAGTGAAGATAGTGAACTGGTGATAGTGATAAATGTCAAAGGTAGTGAGGTGGTGATAGTCATGAGTAGTGAAGATAATGAGCCAGATAGTGATAAGTAGTGAAGACAGTGATCTGGATAGTAATAAGTAGTGAAGATAGTGAACTAGTGATAATGAAAAGTAGTGAAGATAGTTGGTGATAGTGATAAATAGTGAAGAATGGAAGTCCAAGCATTTGTAACATTTGTTGTTGGTGCCATTAAATTGACAACTGAACTTCCAGACACTTACACTGTTGACAGTTTACTTCTCTTCTTTTTTTCTTAGGGGAATATGCCTTGAACATACTACAGCACCCAGAAAGTTGATCCTTTCAAGGCACTGGTTTGGATCCATGTTATTTAAGATATCTTCCCTACATGTTTCAGTTAGGACATGATTTATCTGATCCCAGTTGATATTCTTGTTGAATTTGAATTTGGTGAATGCACCCTCGTAATTGCATGCATTTTGCCGGTCAGGACTCCAGTGCATGTAAGTCTGGATTTCAATTAGATTCTTATATTGATTTTTATATTGTTATGTTTCTTACCAGTCATCATTATTCGTGAAAATAAGGTTGAATTTGCTTTCCAATCTTGTTGGCTTTACTACCTCTTTGCTTAGAGTGTATTTATTGCAGAGATTCAGCAACTCATGTGTGTGAACTCTTCATGTGAGTTGCCTTCAGGGATTGTCTCTCCTATAATTTTATTTTTTACATTCTTCCATTTTGTATGTCTTAAATTTAAATCACTGGTCTGGTGGCAAAAGCTCTTGCTTCACATGGTGAGGGGTCTTGGTTCGATACCCGACGATGGGGTGGAAACATCGGACATGTTTCCTTTCACCGGTTGTTTATGTTCACCCTTCAGTAAAATGGGTACCTGGGTGTTAGTTGACTGGTGAGGGTCACATCCTGGGACAAAACTGATCTAATTTGCCCGAAATACTCAGCTAGGCCTGTATACCTTGTACATGTACTTGTAGTAAATAAAGATATTATTATTATTATTATTATTATTATTATTATTATTATTATTATTATTATTATTATTATTATTATTATTATTATTATTATTATTATTATTAATAATAATAATAAGATGTTTTTAGATGGGATTGGAAGGTTTTCTATACAGTAATCAATTTTCAATAACTGTTTCTTGAACTGTTGGGAAGTTGCATCTGGTGGCTTATATACATCCACAATGACTCGGTTTTGGTCCTGATCTTTATTGTTAAAACTTCGATTACATCATTTGTGGTGCTCAGTTCTTTCGTCTGTTCTTTCTGTCACATCTAAATAAATGGAGACTGCAAACATCACATTTCATTCCACTAAAAGTACACTGATGAAAGATATTTTGTTGTTGTTGAATGGTTTAAAGCCCTGTACATTCGCTAATACAAATGTGGTCGTATTGTGTGTTTGTTGGGAGGATTTTGCTGTTGGCATCAGTAGTTATGGTCCTGGAGGGAAGGGCCACTGGATGTGCCTCCGGTCCAACAAGGCTCAAAGGTGGTAAAATATTTTGGTCATTTCTTTCCATTTTTTTTCGTTTTCTGGCAATAAAAAAAATACTAATAATAGGATAGTTGTAACTACTATGCAAGGGCGTTTGTGCTGTAGCACATGTCAGGGTTGAAGAATTTACAGGAGGTAAAATGACACACTCCTTTACTGAGGAGTTCGTGGCAGTTTTTGGGTGTTAAGAGTTGAACGTCACATTTGTTTCCCGTCAGATGTTCCATGCTTACAGATGCCCCAAGTATAGAATTTGCCCCTTTTTGCTTTCAGCTGGCTAGAATTTGTAGGGGATGAGTTCTCAATTTGTGTAGTTTCTAGAACTGCAATACAACTATCTTCAGTAACACTGTCAGAATCACCACCACCATTTTTTTCTAGAATTAGATCAACACTGTCCCCAGAAACAGACACTCCTGCTAAATCTGTAATGGTGACTGCAGTTTCGTGTAATGGTGGCTGTTCTATTAGATCTGTAACGGTGGCTGTGGAAGAGCCTTTGCCGAGTCTGGCTCAGCACTAGGGCTGGGGGCTGAGCTGGCTGATGTTCTGGTTACATGTACTCTTTGTAGTTGGTCTCTATTTCTGAGTCATCTACTGTAACATGGGCAGTAGCAGGAGAAAAAGTTCCAAGAAAAGAAGTGAGAGTTTTTCCAGCCAAGAGGCAAGAGACTAAGCCTTTGGAGGATATAATGGGACATAGAGGGATATCAGGTTTATGAGTGTTAAGAAGACCAGAGAAATAAGGCAGAAAGGGACATATAACACGGAAACATTGAGAAACATCAAATTTTGTGGTTGAAAGTTCTGATGTGTGAGTCAGAGGTAATCCATGCGATCAAGGACAACTAGCAAATTGCCTTTGTTAGGAAAAGGATGATAATATTAGTATTAGATTATAGAGAAGAAAGGCGAGTTAACAGCGACGAGGAAGGTGGTAATTCTTAGACAACAGGTTATCACAGGCAAGAATGAGAGCACGATGAAAAGTGGTCAAGTCAGGAAAATTTCGAGAGTGGTCAATGCCATCGTGAAGGGTGTAAGTGCAGTGGTAATGGAAAGACCAAACCAAAAAGTTGAAACTGATGTTTGGAGAGTGTGGCAGAAGATAGATTAGTAACACAGCCAGTAAGGGAGAATTTAGATCAAAGGTTGTCGAAGATAAGACAATAAAGTTTGTTTTGTAGTTTAGTAGAATGAGTTTGTGAATTAAAGGGAACAGTGTCGAAAGCAATTGTAGTGAGATGGTTACAGAAGGTTGTGCGAGAGAGGAACAAAGAGCACATTGACAGAGGGTGAAGAAAGCATCATCAAGTTGAGACTTAGTAAAGAGTATGAGCTGTTGAAGTAAGAAGGGGGTATGATCAGGACAGGGAGTGTCCACGGTGTTGAATTTAAAAAAATGGAAGTAGGAAGGGGGCAAAAATTGATTAAGAAAACCGTCACATAGATTGTGAAATTGAAGTAAGAAGTGGGCATGATCAGGACAGGGAGTGCCCACGGTGTTGAATTTGAAAAAAAATGGAAGTAGGAAGGGGGCAAAAATTGTTAAGGAAAACAGTCATGTAGATTGACTCTGACGACGTTTGCAAACAATAAAAGCAGCAGCATATGAGCGAAAGAGGGACTTAAAAGAAGGAAGAATATCAAAGAAGTTGGATAGAATTAGATGCTTACCTGCAGGGCCCATAAAGGATAAAAGAGTACAATTCCGATACATAAATAACCCACATATAGCAGAATGAAACTTATGACAACGTTTAGGTCCGACCTGGACCATTAATTAGCCGTATTGAAGCACGAATGAAAGGGAGCCAGTAAATAAACAAGAGGGGAGACAGGGCCCAGCCCTACCCTCCCCCTCTCACATATATATACTGGCTCTCTCACCTTCACATGTTTGTGACTGGTTAATGGTCCAAGTTGGACCAAAACGTCGTCATAAGTTTCATTCTCCTGTATGTGGGTTATTTGTACATATTTATTATTTTTATTAACACATCGGCCGTCTCCCACCAAGGCAGGGTTGCCCGAAAAAAGAAAAACTTTCATCATCATTCACTCCATCACTATCTTGCCAGAGGTATGCTCACACTACAGTTATAAAACTGCAACATTAACACCCCTCCATCAGAGTGTAGACACTGTACTTCCCATCTCCAGGACTCAAGTCCGGTCTGCCAGGTTCCCTGAATCCCTTCATAAATGTTACCTTGCTTATGCTCCAACAGTATGTCAAAGCCTAAAAACCGTTTGTCTCCATTCACTTCTAACATACTCATGCATGCTTGCTGCAAGTTCAAGCCCCTGGCACACACAGCCTCCTTTACCCCCTCCCTCCAGCCTTTCCTAGGCCGGCCCCTACCCCGCTTTCCCTACACTACAGATTTATATATACTCCAAATCATTTTATTTCGTTCCAGCCTCTCTGTATGTCCGAACCACCTCTTCAACCCCTCCTCAGCCCTCTGGATAATATTTTTAGTAAACCTGCACCTCCTCCTAATTTCCAGACTACGGATTCTCTGCATTATACTCAAACTGTACATTTTCCTCAGACATAGCATCTTCACTGCCTCCAGCCTTCTCCATATAAGAGAGTTGTTATTACTATACTCGCATACAGTCCCCTCTTTGCTTCCATGGACAATATTTTCTCTCTCCACAAACTCATTAGTGCACCACTCACCTTTCTCCCCTCACCATTTATATGATTCACCTCGTCTCTCATTGACCCATTTGCTGGCAAGTCCACTCCTAAATTTCTCAGTACAGTCGCTTCCTCTGTACTCCCTCCCTTAAATCTGATATCCAGTCTTTCTTTGCCTAAATTTTTTGTTATTTTCATCACCTTACTCATTCCTATGTTTACTTTTAAATTCCTTCTTTTACATACCCTACCAAACTCGTCCATCAACTCTGCAACTTCGCTTCAGAATATCTCAAAAGCACAGTGTCACCAGTAAAAAGCACCTGTGACAACTCCCACTTTCTATTAGATTCTTTGTTTTGACCCTTTGAGGGTCCAAACCATAGATCCACGTCATGAGCTCTCACTCAGATAAGCTGTGAACGGTAAATTTTGGCCTGTATATGAGAGAATTCATCTATATGGGAAGTGTGCACCATATAAAACAAATCCTGGAGCACGCAGTGTATAATGAAAAAAATGGAACCGTGTTTTTGGACTAAAACATCAACTTTGCGGTGTATTTTCTTGTGGTTTTTACGGGTGTATTCGCAGTTTCGTGCTCTCATTTGATAGAATAGACGATATATTACAGAACTAAGGATTATTTTGATTGGCTTTATTAGTGAAAATAGCTCAAAGTAGCAGAAATGTTCGATTTTTGCCGATGTTCAGGAGCAAACAAATGACGTCACGCGTCCAATACACGTCAACTGATGCGTCTAATATACGTTCCCAAATGCGTTGATGATATTTATACAATTATTGCAATATTGCATAACAGTAAATCTTTTATTTTTTGGTGCGAATAAAAATTCTTTGTGTAAATATAAAATCAAAATAAAACTCATCTGTAAAGTCTGGAAACATAAATAATAAACAGAGAAAATTTTATTTTAGTGCCAGGAATGTCTGCATTGTTTATTCTTGAAATAGCTGACTGAGGGGTTTCTTATGCTCAATCGATAAAATTGAAGTACTACTAGAGAAATAGCTAAGAGTTTGGACGACTGGAATATTGTAATTAGCCTAAAATAGGAGTCAAAGTGGGCAAAATCGCTGATGCATAAATATTACTGATGCAGTGAAATTCGCAGTAGTGTAATTTCGTCATTTTTCAATTAAATTTCGTTCTTTTGATTCATTTCTTTCAGAAAATGATTCTCTACCGTTTCATATGAAAATATATATATATATATATATATATATATATATATATATATATATATATATATATATATATATATATATATATATATATATATTTTTTTTTTAAATACTTGGACCCTCAAGGGCTTTAATCCCACACCTCTTACCAATAACCGAGCATTCACTTCTCTTACAACACCATCTGTATATACATATATATATATACATATACATATATATATATATATATATATATATATATATATATATATATATATATATATATATATATATATATATATATATATATATATATATATATACTGGACAACGTTGGTGACATCGCACATCCCTATTTAAGGCCTTCTTTTACTGGGGAATAATCTCCCTCTCTATGCCTTTTCCAAATCCATAAATGCCATAAAAACCTCTTTACCCTTATCTAAATACTGTTCACCTATATGTTTCACTGTAAAGACTTGGTCTACAACTCCCCCCCCCCCCAACCTTTCCTAAAGCCTCCTTGTTCATTTGTTATCCTACTCTCTGTCTTACTATTAATCCTTTCAATAATAACTCTACCATACATTTTACCAGGTACACTCAATAAGCTTATTCCCCTAAAATTTTTACACTCTCTTTTATCCCAAAGGAACTAGACATGATCTCTGCCAGTCCCTAGGTACCTCACCCTCTTCCAAACATTTATTAAATAAAAGCAACAATCACTCCAAAACTATATCGCTACACCTCGGGAAGATGAAAGCCACACTCTTTGGAATGAAAAACAAACTGAAAAGTGTTTAATGTTCAGTGTAATGGGGAACACATCACATCAGCGTCTTCAGTGAAATATCTGGGAATCCCCTTGGACCCAGGAATGTCAGCAGAATTGGTAGAAAATGGTGTAGTAAAGAAAGCTTTTGCCAGATTAAGACTTACAGAAGTATCTGGGTGTACAACTCACTAGCACTCTACATCGAGATTACACAGTGAGTGTATACCATCTCATCTAAGACTTCACACAATACAGTGTAGAGATACAAACAATCAAAGACTAACTGTTATAACACTAGCTTAATCTACAGTGTTGGGCAAAGTCATATACTTCCTAGACTGCAGAAGCAACCTTCTCTCTCAAACTGAGTGCTGACACTAAACATAATAAAGTAATAATGCTGGTTAAAATATTTACATTATTTCATAAACTTTCCTTTAAGAAAATTATTCTCACTGTAAACATGTTAGTCCAAAATGTCTTTATTTAGGCGTATATTACAATTACTGTTTCGAAAAGTCCCTTAACGGGTGAACAGAAGTATGATTCTCTGTTTAAAACCGTCAGATGTTTGTGTACTGTTGAAACTACTGAAGCAATGTTGATGTAGAATAATAGTGTCTGAGTTTTAATTAAATCTATTCATTAGTATACATCGCTCTTCGCAAGTCTAGCTTTTGTGTCACTCTGTACTTCTAATACAGTTCAACAGCAGCCAAACACAGTGTTAGAATTGTAAAAAAAAAAAAATAAGCAATATGAACAGTAGATGTTTGTGTATTGTCTGGTGAGTATACCAGGAAATGTGTGTATCAGAACTGTGATTTACAAGACTCACGAAATCGTAATGACACGATTGCAAACAAACCATACCCCGGCCGGGATTAAACCCGCGGTCAGAAAGTCTCAAAACTCCAGACCGTCGCGTTAGCCACTCTCTAGTGGCTAACGCGACGGTCTGGAGTTTTGAGACTCTGACCGCGGGTTCAGTCCCGGCCGGGGTATGGTTTGTGATTTACAAGTGATGCGAAAGACAAAGTTTAAGTAGTGAAGAGAGACTAAAAAGATAAGTGGATGAATTGCTCAACATAACTTAGCAGAAGTTATACTTAACAAGAAACAGATTGTTACAATATAATATATTTTGTTAAAAGTTTTGCAAAGGTACAGTACAGCAACATATTAGTGCATAAAACAGCAGTATAGAAGACAAACATTGACTCGAATTTGCCAGGTTGAAGGATAGGCTAACAAAATCTCTTTTTTTCCAATCTAGACTACAATGAGATAATATTCATGAAGAGATAATATTTTTGTGCGTGATATGTGTTATGTTATTTATACTAAAATCATATAGAGGAGATAACAGTAGGTGAGAGTGGGATATGGATTCTGACAATTGTTAAGTGAATGTTTTGGTAATTTTGAGTCGACATATTTGTTCTGAGAGACATTAATGCCAATATGGGAGAAACTATTTGACCACTATTTGACTGGCTCGTCCTCCTTATTTCCCACTTCTACCACTACCACTACTACTACCTCTTCTTCTTCTACTACAACTACTGATGAAGTTGAGACACATGTGCGGCGTCTGGTTGTCTTTGTTGTGGACGTTTCGCCATCCAGTGGCTGGCTGGATCGCGAAACGTCTACGATGGGGATGCCCGGGTGTTGTGCATGTGTCTTAATTTCATCCTGTCGGTATTATATACAATTCTTGTTCTACTACTACTACTACTACTACTACTACTACTACTACTACTACCTCCACCTCTTCCTGCCTGTATATAGCCGTCCTGCTCCACCTCTGTTAGTGTGACTTTGTCAATGGTCCAAGTCGGACCGAAACGTCGTCGTAAGCTTCTCTCTTTTATGTGCGGGTTATTTGTGTATCGTTCCAGTCACGGTATTGTGCCTTTTTGTTATTTATTAATGTTGTGGATGTTTCTAGCGCAACACTGTGAATGTTGTGGATGTTTATAGCGTAATACTGTGGAGGTTGTGGATGTTTCTAGCGTAACACTGTGAATGTTGTGGATGTTTCTAGCGTAATACTGTGGAGGTTGTGGATGTTTCTAGCGTAACACTGTGAATGTTGTGGATGTTTCTAGCGTAATACTGTGGAGGTTGTGGATGTTTCTAGCGTAACACTGTGGATGTTGTGGATGTTTCTAGCGTAATACTGTGGAGGTTGTGGATGTTTCTAGCGTAACACTGTGAGTGCTGTGGACGTTTCTAGCGTAGCACTGTGAATGATGTGGATACTTCCAGCGGAACACTGTGAATGTTGTGGATGTTTCTAGCGTAACACTGTGGATGTTGTGGATGTTTCTAGTGTAACACTGTGAATATTATGGATGTTTCTAACGTAACGCTGTGAGTGCTGTGGATGTTTTTAACTTAACACTATGAATGTTGTGGATGTTCCTAGCGTAACACGTGGATGGAAATAAATGGTATAAAATACCGACACAATGGAAATATAAACACATATGCAGTATAATGTGATCCTTTATTGACTACGTTTCGCCCACACAGTGGGCTTTTTCAAGTCACAAACAGAACTACCTGGGGTGTATGTATGTATAATGTTCGCCAAGACCATAGTCCTGGCACGGGTCCCAATCTTGCGATGACCCGTCTCTGGCTCCCGATGGAGAAAGGTTTCCACAATGATGCGACGCATGCCGCTCAAGCGCCCCTCTGGTCAGTTCAACTGGTGCATCTCATAAGCGACACCATATGTAACTATGGACACTAGCGAGGAGGAGGATATGTCATTATTACAGGTAACAGCTTGTCTGGTTCGTTGACCCCATGGTACACTAGTGTGGCCGCAGTCATCTCTGGGTCCTCTTTGGGAGGGAATATCACCCCTAGTTGCCTGCGGAGTGTCTCAGTAGCTTCGCACTCTAGAAGATAGTGTGTTAGGGGCCGCTGGACAACGTGCTGACAGTACTGGCACATCTCAGCCTTGTCTACCATCCTCTTGGCTGTGGGAAAGCCCAAACGAAGCCGATGGATGGCGGTACACTGCGCTCTGGACCA
>NW_027198642.1:37500-41627 GCF_038502225.1 Cherax quadricarinatus | reverse complement strand
GTCCCCTCAGGCATTCTCCCTTCCCCACTTCCCCAGTGTCTGCCTCGACGGCCGGTGAGTATCCTTTTTCGTCTTTCCCAGGTCCGCGTGTCCAGGAGTCCGCCTGTGTCCCCTCAGGCATTCTCCCTTCCAGACTTCCCCAGGGTCTGGCTCGGCGGCCGGTGAGTATCCTTTTTCGTCTTTCCCAGGTCCGCGTGTCCAGGAGTCCGCCTGTGTCCCCTCAGGCATTCTCCCTTCCCCACTTCCCCAGGGTCTGCCTCGACGGCCGGTGAGTATCCTTTTTCGTCTTTCCCAGGTCCGTGTGTCCAGGAGTCCGCCTGCATCCCCTCAGGCATTCTCCCTTCCCCACTTCCCCAGGGTCTGCCTCGACGGCCGGTGAGTATCCTTTTTCGTCTTTCCCAGGTCAGCGTGTCCAGGAGTCCGCCTGTGTCCCCTCAGGCATTCTCCCTTCCCCACTTCCCCAGGGTCTGCCTCGACGGCCGGTGAGTATCCTTTTTCGTCTTTCCCAGGTCCGCGTGTCCAGGAGTCCGCCTGTGTCCCCTCAGGCATTCTCCCTTCCCACTTCCCCAGGGTCTGCCTCGACGGCCGGTGAGTATCCTTTTTCATCTTTCCCAGGTCCGCGTGTCCAGGAGTCCGCCTGTGTCCCCTCAGTCATTCTCCCTTCCCCACTTTCCCAGGGTCTGCCTCGACGGCCGGTGAGTGTCCTATTTCGTCTTTCCCAGGTCCGCGTGTCGAGGAGTCCGTCTGTGTCCCCTCATGCATTCTCCCTTCCCCACTTCCCCAGGGTCTGCCTCGACGGCCGGTGAGTATCCTTTTTCGTCTCTCCCAGGTCCGCGTGTCAAGGAGTCCGCCTGTGTCCCCTCAGGCATCCTCCTTTCCCCACTTCCCCAGGGTCTGCCTCGACGGCCGGTGAGTGTCCTTTTTCGTCTTTCAAAGGTCCGCGTGTCCTGGAGTCCGCCTGTGTCCCCTCAGGCATTCTCCCTTCCCCACTTCCCCAGGGTCTGCCTCGACGGCCGGTGAGTATCCTTTTTCGTCTTTCCCAGGTCCGCGTGTCCAGGAGTCCGCCTGTGTCCCCTCAGGCATTCTCCCTTCCCCACTTCCCCAGGGTCTGCCTCGACGGCCTGTGAGTATCCTTTTTCGTCTTTACCAGGTCCGCGTGTCCAGGAGTCCGCCTGCGTCCCCTCAGGCATTCTCCCTTCCCCACTTCCCCAGTGTCTGCCTCGACGGCCGGTGAGTATCCTTTTTCGTCTTTCCCAGGTCCGCGTGTCCAGGAGTCCGCCTGCGTCCCCTCAGGCATTCTCCCTTCCCCACTTCCCCAGGGTCTGCCTCGACGGCCGGTGAGTATCCTTTTTCGTGTTTCCCAGGTCTGCGTGTCCAGGAGTCCGCCTGCGTCCCCTCAGGCATTCTCCCTTCCAGACTTCCCCAGGGTCTGCCTCGACGGCCGGTGAGTATCCTTTTTCGTGTTTCCCAGGTCTGCGTGTCCAGGAGTCTGCCTGCGTCCCCTCAGGCATTCTCCCTTCCAGACTTCCCCAGGGTCTGCCTCGACGGCCGATGAGTATCCTTTTTCGTCTTTCCCAGGTCCGCGTGTCCAGGAGTCCGCCTGCGTCCCCTAAGGCATTCTCCCTTCCCACTTCCCCAGGGTCTGCCTCGACGGCCTGTGAGTATCCTTTTTCGTCTTTCCCAGGTCCGCGTGTCCAGGAGTCCGCCTGCGTCCCCTCAGGCATTCTCCCTTCCCCACTTCCCCAGGGTCTGCCTCGACGGCCGGTGAGTGTCCTTTTTCGTCTCTCCCAGATCTGCGTGTCCAGGAGTCCGCCTGTGTCCCCTCAGGCATCCTCCCTTCCCCACTTCCCCAGGGTCTGCCTCGACGGCCGGTGAGTATCCTTTTTCGTCTCTCCCAGGTCCGCGTGTCAAGGAGTCCGCCTGTGTCCCCTCAGGCATCCTCCTTTCCCCACTTCCCCAGGGTCTGCCTCGACGGCCGGTGAGTGTCCTTTTTCGTCTCTCCCAGGTCCGCGTGTCCTGGAGTCCGCCTGTGTCCCCTCAGGCATTCTCCCTTCCCCACTTCCCCAGGGTCTGCCTCGACACCCGGTGAGTGTCTTTTTTCGTCTCTCCCAGGTCCGCGTGTCCAGGAGTCCGCCTGTGTCCCCTCAGGCATCCTCCCTTCCCCACTTCCCAAGGGTCTGCCTCGACGGCCGGTGAGTGTCATTTTTCGTCTCTCCCAGGTCCGCGTGTCCACGAGTCCGCCTGTGTCCCCTCAGGCATCCTCCCTTCCCCACTTCCCCAGGGTCTGCCTCGACAACCAGTGAGTGTCCTTTTTCGGAGTCCACCTGTGTGAAGGCCAGGTGCTCCCCCTTCCCCACTTCCCCCACACCCCAACCTTGCACTTCCCCCCCGGGTCCGTGGTTCCAGGAGTTCACCTGTGCGAAGGCCAGGTGATCCCCCTTCCCCACTTCCCCCACACCCCAACCTTGCACTCCCCCCCCCGGGTCCGTGGTTCCAGGAGTTCACCTGTGCGAAGGCCAGATGATCCCCCCTTCCCACCTCCCCCCACACCCCAACCTTGCACCCCCCCGGGTCCGTGGTTCCAGGAGTCCACCTGTGTGACGCCAGGTGCTCCCCCTTCCCCACTACCCCCACACCCCAACCTTGCACCCCCCCCGGTCCGTGGTTCCAGGAGTTCACCTGTGCGAAGGCCAGGTGCTCCCCCTTCCCCACTTCCCCCACACACCAACGTTGCACTCCCCCCCCGGGTCCGTGGTTCCAGGAGTCCACCTGTGTGACGCCAGGTGCTCCCCCTTCCCTACTACCCCCACACGACAACCTTGCACCCCCCCACGGGTCCGTGGTTCCAGGAGTTCACCTGTGCGAAGGCCAGGTGCTCCCCCTTCCCCACATCCCCCACACCCCAACCTTGCACACACCCCCCCCCTAGGTCCGCGTGTCCAGGAGTCCATCTGTCCGCCTTCAGATATTCTCCCTTCCCCACTTCCCCAAGGTATCCTCGCCTTTCCCAGGTCCATGTGTCCAGGAATCCATCCGTGGGCCCCCGGATGTCTCCCCTTCCTCACTTCCCTTAGGATATCTTCCAACCTCAGCCTTCCCCAGGTTATCTATCCCGAAGTCCGCTCAGCCAGCCTCCGTGATCTAGCCAGATGAGAACGAGGCCTTGTTTAGCTGGTCTACGGTAGAGACTGTCCAGGTGGGTAGAATTACAGGAGGGGACACACAGGAAACTGCGTCCTGTAGTTACACCACCAAGACAGTCTAGACCGTAGGTCAGCCAGACGCAGCCAAGCTACCGTCCAGTTCGCCCACCAATGCCTGGCCACTTAGTGAAAATTTGGGAGTTCTATTTATATTACTCAATTCATCAACATTAAATATAAGTTTCTTTTTGTGCTTAATAAGCAGCTTAAGTGCATTTGTGAATGTTTTGTTGTAATAACTGTAATAAGTATTAAACTTCGTGTTTTTATTTTGTTATTTGTCTTATGTATTTGGAAAACGATCAGTTACAAGCCCCGCTCACAATGTTAATAAGTCACTTTATCTGACTTTTTGGGTTATCCTGGGTATTTTACATATTCGTTAATATGTATGATAGATTGTGTAAGTGTTTTTACATGTACTTGTACCTAAGTAAACTTACTTAACTTACACATGCACTTGTTTTTACACTCATTTGCGCATTTACGTAAACGAAGCTTGTGTGTTTAGCGTCATTCATACACTCGTAAAACTGCGCACATGAGCACACACACACACACACACACACACACACACACCCCTGCGTGACCAGCGGGGTCCCACAGGGGTCAGTCCTAGGACCAGTGCTGTTTCTGGTATTTGTGAACGACATGACGGAAGGAATAGACTCTGAGGTGTCCCTGTTTGCAGATGACGTGAAGTTGATGAGAAGAATACACTCGATCGAAGACCAGGCAGAACTACAAAGGGATCTGGACAGGCTGCAGACCTGGTCCAGCAATTGGCTCCTGGAGTTCAATCCCACCAAGTGCAAAGTCATGAAGATTGGGGAAGGGCAAAGAAGGCCGCAGACGGAGTACAGTCTAGGGGGTCAGAGACTACAAACCTCACTCAAGGAAAAAGATCTTGGGGTGAGTATAACA
>NW_027198642.1:27500-32500 GCF_038502225.1 Cherax quadricarinatus | reverse complement strand
CACACACACACACACACACGCACAGGGAAATCGGACTGACGACACTGGAGGACAGAAGGGTCAGGGGAGACATGATAACGACATACAAGATACTGTGGGGAATAGACAAGGTGGACAGAGATAGGATGTTCCAGAGAGGGGACACAGGGACAAGGGTTCACAACTGGAAGCTGAAGACTCAGACGAGTCACAGGGACGTTAGGAAGTATTTCTTCAGTCATAGAGTTGCCAGCAAGTGGAATAGCCTAGCAAGTGAAGTAGTGGAGGCAGGAACCATACATAGTTTTAAGAAGAGGTATGACAAAGCTCAGGAAGCAGAGAGAGAGAGAGGACCCAGTAGCGATCAGTGAAGAGGCGGGGCCAGGAGCTGAGTCTCGACCCCTGCAACCACAATTAGGTGAGTACACACACACACACACACACACACACACACACACACACACACACACACACACACACACACACACACACACACACACACACACACACACACACACACACACACACACACACACACACACACACACACACACACACACACACACACACACACACACACAAGAGAATAAAATTCTTGATTACGCAATTTAAATTTTCTCAAGAAAATAGAATGAGAATTACATTATTTAAATGACATCTTTTTAGTAAAGATGTAAATATGTGAATAAGTGATTAACAATGTCTCAGACTTCCTACATTCTTACATCACTAACAATGTCTCAGACTTCCTACATTCTTACATCACTAACAATGTCTCAGACTTCCTACATTCTTACATCACTAACAATGTCTCAGACTTCCTACATTCTTACATCACTAACAATGTCTCAGACTTCCTACATTCAATGTCTCACTACTAACAATGTCTCAGACTTCCTACATTCTTACATCACTAACAATGTCTCAGACTTCCTACATTCTTACATCACTAACAATGTCTCAGACTTCCTACATTCTTACATCACTAACAATGTCTCAGACTTCCTACATTCTTACATCACTAACAATGTCTCAGACTTCCTACATTCCTTACATCACTAACAATGTCTCAGACTTCCTACATTCTTACATCACTAACAATGTCTCAGACTTCCTACATTCTTACATCACTAACAATGTCTCAGACTTCCTACATTCTTACATCACTAACAATGTCTCAGACTTCCTACATTCCTACATCACTAACAATGTCTCAGACTTCCTACATTCCTACACATTCACTAACAATGTCTCAGACTTCCTACATTCACATCACTAACAATGTCTCAGACTTCCTACATTCAATGTCTACATCACTAACAATGTCTCAGACTTCCTACATTCTTACATCACTAACAATGTCTCAGACTTCCTACATTCTTACATCACTAACAATGTCTCAGACTTCCTACATTCTTACATCACTAACAATGTCTCAGACTTCCTACATTCTTACATCACTAACAATGTCTCAGACTTCCTACATTCTTACATCACTAACAATGTCTCAGACTTCCTACATTCTTACATCACTAACAATGTCTCAGACTTCCTACATTCTTACATCACTAACAATGTCTCAGACTTCCTACATTCTTACATCACTAACAATGTCTCAGACTTCCTACATTCTTACATCACTAACAATGTCTCAGACTTCCTACATTCTTACATCACTAACAATGTCTCAGACTTCCTACATCACTAACAATGTCTCAGACTTCCTACATTCTTACATCACTAACAATGTCTCAGACTTCCTACATTCCTACATCACTAACAATGTCTCAGACTTCCTACATTCTTACATCACTAACAATGTCTCAGACTTCCTACATTCTTACATCACTAACAATGTCTCAGACTTCCTACATTCTTACATCACTAACAATGTCTCAGACTTCCTACATTCTTACATCACTAACAATGTCTCAGACTTCCTACATTCTTACATCACTAACAATGTCTCAGACTTCCTACATTCTTACATCACTAACAATGTCTCAGACTTCCTACATTCTTACATCACTAACAATGTCTCAGACTTCCTACATTCCTACATCACTAACAATGTCTCAGACTTCCTACATTCTTACATCACTAACAATGTCTCAGACTTCCTACATTCTTACATCACTAACAATGTCTCAGACTTCCTACATTCTTACATCACTAACAATGTCTCAGACTTCCTACATTCTTACATCACTAACAATGTCTCAGACTTCCTACATTCTTACATCACTAACAATGTCTCAGACTTCCTACATTCTTACATCACTAACAATGTCTCAGACTTCCTACATTCTTACATCACTAACAATGTCTCAGACTTCCTACATTCCTTACATCACTAACAATGTCTCAGACTTCCTACATTCTTACATCACTAACAATGTCTCAGACTTCCTACATTCTTCTCACTTCCCACATTCACATCACTAACAATGTCTCAGACTTCCTACATTCTTACATCACTAACAATGTCTCAGACTTCCCACATTCTTACATCACTAACAATGTCTCAGACTTCCCACATTCTTACATCACTAACAATGTCTCAGACTTCCCACATTCTTACATCACTAACAATGTCTCAGACTTCCTACATTCTTACATCACTAACAATGTCTCAGACTTCCCACATTCTTACATCACTAACAATGTCTCAGACTTCCCACATTCTTACATCACTAACAATGTCTCAGACTTCCCACATTCTTACATCACTAACAATGTCTCAGACTTCCCACATTCTTACATCACTAACAATGTCTCAGACTTCCCACATTCTTACATCACTAACAATGTCTCAGACTTCCCACATTCTTACATCACTAACAATGTCTCAGACTTCCCACATTCTTACATCACTAACAATGTCTCAGACTTCCCACATTCTTACATCACTAACAATGTCTCAGACTTCCCACATTCTTACATCACTAACAATGTCTCAGACTTCCCACATTCTTACATCACTAACAATGTCTCAGACTTCCCACATTCTTACATCACTAACAATGTCTCAGACTTCCCACATTCTTACATCACTAACAATGTCTCAGACTTCCCACATTCTTACATCACTAACAATGTCTCAGACTTCCCACATTCTTACATCACTAACAATGTCTCAGACTTCCCACATTCTTACATCACTAACAATGTCTCAGACTTCCCACATTCTTACATCACTAACAATGTCTCAGACTTCCCACATTCTTACATCACTAACAATGTCTCAATTCCCACATACTTACATCACTAACAATGTCTCAGAATTCCCACATTCTTACCACATTCTCACATACTTACATCACTAACAATGTCTCAGACTTCCCACATTCTTACATCACTAACAATGTCTCAGACTTCCCACATTCTTACATCACTAACAATGTCTCAGACTTCCCACATTCTTACATCACTAACAATGTCTCACTTCCCACATTCTTACATCACAAACAATGTCTCAGACTTCCCACATTCTTACATCACTAACAATGTCTCAGACTTCCCACATTCTTACATCACTAACAATGTCTCAGACTTCCCACATTCTTACATCACTAACAATGTCTCACTTCCCACATTCTTACATCACTAACAATGTCTCACTTCCCACATTCTTACATCACTAACAATGTCTCACTTCCCACATTCTTACATCATCTCACTTCCCACATTCTTACATCACTAACAATGTCTCACTTTCCTCATTCTTACATCACTAACAATGTCTCACTTCCCACATTCTTACATCACTAACAATGTCTCACTTCCCACATTCTTACATCACTAACAATGTCATTTCCCATATTCTTACATCACTAACAATGTCTCACTTCCCACATTCTTACATCACTAACAATGTCTCACTTCCCACATTCTTACATCACTAACAATGTCTCACTTCCCACATTCTTACATCACTAACAATGTCTCACCTCCCACATTCTAACATCACTAACAATATCTTAGACTTCCCACATCATGTCGTCACTAACAATGTCTCAGACTTCCCACATTCTTACATCACTAACAATGTCTCAAACTTCCCACATTCTTACATCACTAACAATGTCTCAGACTTCCCACATTCTTACATCACTGACAATGTCTCACTTCCCACATTCTTACATCACTAACAATGTCTCACTTCCCACATTCTTACATCACTAACAATGTCTCACTTCCCACATTCTTACATCACTAACAATGTCTCACTTCCCACATTCTTACATCACTAACAATGTCTCACTTCCCACATTCTTACATCACTAACAATGTCTCACTTCCCACATTCTTACATCACTAACAATGTCTCACTTCCCACATTCTTACATCATTAACAATGTCTCACTTCCCACATTCTTACATCACTAACAATGTCTCACTTCCCACATTCTTACATCACTAACAATGTCTCACTTCCCACATTCTTACATCACTAATAATGTCTCAGACTTCTTACATCACTAATAATGTCTCAGACTTCCCACATTCTTACATCACTAACAATGTCTCACTTCCCACTTTCTTACATCACTAACGATGTCTCACTTCCCACATTCTTTCATCACTAACAATGTCTCACTTCCCACATTCTTACATCATTAACAATGTCTCACTTCCCACATTCTTACATCACTTTCCCACATTCTTACAGCACTAACAATGTCTCACTTCCCACATTCTTACATCATTAACAATGTCACATTCTTACATCATTAACAATGTCTCACTTCCCACATTCTTACATCACTAACAATGTCTCACTTCCCACATTCTTACATCATTAACAATGTCTCACTTCCCACATTCTTACATCACTAACAATGTCTCACTTCCCACATTCTTACATCATTAACAATGTCTCACTTCCCACATTCTTACATCACTAACAATGTCTCACTTCCCACATTCTTACATCACTAACAATGTCTCAACAATGTCTTACTTCCCACATTCTTACATCATTAACAATGTCTCACTTCTTACATCATTAACAATGTCTC
>NW_027198642.1:15000-22500 GCF_038502225.1 Cherax quadricarinatus | reverse complement strand
ACCACCTTCACCACCACCGCCACCACCACCACCACCACCACCACCTTCACGACCACCAACCAACACCGCCACCATCACCACCACCAACCACCACCACCACCAACCACCACCACCACCACCACCACCATCAACCACCAGTACCACCAACCACCACCACCACCACCACCACCACCACCACCTCCACCACCGCCGCCACCACCACCACCAACCACCAGTACCACCACCAACAACCACCACCACCACCGCCACCAACCACCACCAACTACCACCAACCACTACCACCACCACCACGACCACCACCACCACCACCACCACCACCACTACCACCACCACCACCATCCTTGTGTTTGATGTATATAAAGACTGTCTACTACACCAGAGTTAGTAACACCGTATGTAACCTGTTTGATAAATACCTGATAGATCACTTACTAGTAAGATTCTTTAGTTAGGATTCTGTTGGAAGGATTCAAGTGTGTAAGACTGGACACTCCTGGAAGACTACTACTGGAAGGATTGTTACCAGAAGATTATTGGTAGAAGACCTCTGGTAGGTTTCTGCTGGAAATAGAGTGCTGGCAGAACTCTGCTGGTAAAAATTTTAGACAGCGGTTTATTTGTTAATTCTAAACTGTATAAAGTCATCTGGTATTAGAGTAACACATTAAACAGTATAGTAACAAACAATACAATAAAGTAACTCTTAAAACAGTATAATAAATATAAAACAGTTAAGTGACACATAAAACACTGAAGAAACACATAAAACAGTAAACTGAGACACAAAACAGTATAGTGACACATAAATAAGTACAATAATAAATAAAACAGCATACTGGCACATACAATAGCAGGGTAGCACAAAAAATAGCACAGTAGCACACAAAGCAAATTAATAACAAATAAAACAGCATATAAACATATAAAAAATTATATAACGTAAAACAGTATAATAACCCAGAAGCAACATACAAGACCAGTACAGTACAATAACACAGAAGACCAGTACAGTACAATAACACAGAAGACCAGTACAGTACAATAACACAGAAGACCAGTACAGTACAATAACACAGAAGACCAGTACAGTACAATAACACAGAAGACCAGTACAGTACAATAACACAGAAGACCAGTACAGTACAATAACACAGAAGACCAGTACAGTACAATAACACAGAAGACCAGTACAGTACAATAACACAGAAGACCAGTACAGTACAATAACACAGAAGACCAGTACAGTACAATAACACAGAAGACCAGTACAGTACAATAACACAGAAGACCAGTACAGTACAATAACACAGAAGACCAGTACAGTACAATAACACAGAAGACCAGTACAGTACAATAACACAGAAGACCAGTACAGTACAATAACACAGAAGACCAGTACAGTACAATAACACAGAAGACCAGTACAGTACAATAACACAGAAGACCAGTACAGTACAATAACACAGAAGACCAGTACAGTACAATAACACAGAAGACCAGTACAGTACAATAACACAGAAGACCAGTACAGTACAATAACACAGAAGACCAGTACAGTACAATAACACAGAAGACCAGTACAGTACAATAACACAGAAGACCAGTACAGTACAATAACACAGAAGACCAGTACAGTACAATAACACAGAAGACCAGTACAGTACAATAACACAGAAGACCAGTACAGTACAATAACACAGAAGACCAGTACAGTACAATAACACAGAAGACCAGTACAGTACAATAACACAGAAGACCAGTACAGTACAATAACACAGAAGACCAGTACAGTACAATAACACAGAAGACCAGTACAGTACAATAACACAGAAGACCAGTACAGTACAATAACACAGAAGACCAGTACAGTACAATAACACAGAAGACCAGTACAGTACAATAACACAGAAGACCAGTACAGTACAATAACACAGAAGACCAGTACAGTACAATAACACAGAAGACCAGTACAGTACAATAACACAGAAGACCAGTACAGTACAATAACACAGAAGACCAGTACAGTACAATAACACAGAAGACCAGTACAGTACAATAACACAGAAGACCAGTACAGTACAATAACACAGAAGACCAGTACAGTACAATAACACAGAAGACCAGTACAGTACAACACAGAAGACCTGTACAGTACAATGACACAGAAGACCAGTACAGTACAATAACACAGAGGAGCAGAACAGTACAATAACACAGAAGACCAGTACTACACAGTAACACAGAAGACCAGAACAGAAACACAGCTATTATACAGTAACACAAAAGAACAGTACAGTACAGTAGCGCAGAACAGTAACACAAAAAGACAGTACATTAACACACATTACTGGAGCGACTGAAATTGATCAAGTTGTTTTAATCTAATTCTGGTGAGTCCAATAATGAACAATATGAACAACACTGCTGGTGAATGACCATAAATAACAACACTACCATGACTCCATCAGGGTGGCTGGATTGGGAATCACACCACCGTGACTACTGTCAGGGAGGCTGGAGTGGGAATAACACCACTATGAGTACTGTCAGGGAGGCTGTAGTGGAAATAACATCACCGTAACTACTGCCAGGGAGGCTGGAGTGGGAATAACACCACCATGACTACTGTTAGGGAGGCTGGAGTGGGAATAACACCACCATGATTACTGTCACAGAGGCTGAAGTGAGAATAACACAACGGTGACTACTGTCAAGGAGGTGGAGTGGGAATAACACCACCGTAACTACTGTCACGGAGGCTGGAGTGAGAATAACACCACTGTGACTACTGTCACGAAGGTTGGAGTGGGAATAACACCATCTTAACTACTGTCAGGGAGGCTGAAGTGCGAATAACACAATATTCGCAACAATAATTAATAAATAAAAGAAAAATTATTATTTGCGACCACTGTCACCCTCAGAGTTATCTCTGAGTTACCAGACCTTGCCACGTGGAGGCCAGTGGTTCGTCTTTAAGGTCCACCCCCCCCCCTCCTTGCCTTTCCCAGGTTCATGTGTCCAGGAATTCATCCGTGGGCCCCCGGATGTCTCCCCTTCCTCACTTCCCTAAGGTCAGCATCGCCTGTCTCTCTCCCTTTGCCTTCCAGCCTCAGCCTTCCCCAGGTTCATGTGTCCAGGAATCCAACCGTCCGCCTCCGGATGTTTTCCCTTCCACACTTCCCCAAGGTCAGCCTTACCAACCTGTATTCTTGTCATCCCCAGGTTCATGTATCCAGGAATCCATCCGTCTACCGCCAGATGTCTTCCTTTCACCACTTACCCAAGGTCAGCCTCAACTGCTTGGTATTCATGCCTTTCCCTGGTTTATGTATCCAGGAATCCATCCGTTCGCTCCCGGATGTCTCCCCTTCCCCACTTACCTAAGGTCAGCCTCAACTACAACCTTCCCCAAGCTCATGTATCCAGGAATCCATCCGTTCGCTCCCGGATGTTTCCCCTTCCCCACTTACCTGAGGTCGGCGGTGCCTTCCCCGGATCAGTGTCTCCAGGAATCCACTTGTGTCACTGAGTGGACTCCCTTCCCCACTTCCCCAGAGTCAGCGGTTGCTACCCCCAGTGAATTTGCTGGGTGGAAATTGGTCTTGTCTATCTGGTCTACGGCACAGACTGTCCAGGTGTGTGGAATTACTGGAGGGGACACACAGAAAACTGCGTCCAGTAATAACATCCACCAAGACAGCCTGGAACCGTAGGTCAGCTGGACAAGACGAAGCTCGCTCACAGCTCGGCCACCTCGGAGGTGCTAATTAATAACAATTTTGGAAATCCTTTTATATTACACTATGAATTTATACTAGTACAAGTTTATTTTTTTACTTATTTTGCAGTTTAAAAGTATTTGTGAGAGTTTTATTTAATATAAATTAATTGCCAAGTGTTAAAGACCTTGTCTACCTCCATCAAAACTGTTCACCATTACACTCTTTTCATTTTTATTTATTTATTCATCTTTTGCATTTTACACTCAAAGGCTAATAAGCCGACAAATATACACGTATATAAGTGTTTTCACGTACATTTATACGTTTCAACACACGCACCTTACGCATTCACCATTATACATACACTTGTATGCATAACACACACACACAATCCCAGGTACTACAAATACGCACACATGTAAACAACAATGTACACAATTCTCTCTTCTCACTTTAACATATATGAGGTCACACATACATACGCACACACACACCTCACCCGGAACCCCTGCCATGAACACTCATTGCCACATACATGTGACAACATTCTCATAGACATTCCTGTACTCGTCCACATAGTGGTTACAATTAAACAATACAGTAGAGACTATGTAAGGGAAATACAGAAATATTTATGTGCTTCAATATTCAGAATATATAAGACATGTTATTATGTATGTTAATATATATGAATAAATGTAATTCCTGTGTGTTATTGTGTACAGGTGTCATGTTTACATGTTATGTGTTGATGTTTGTCATGTGTACATGTTGTGTATGAATGAGTACAATGTTTATGTGTTGTGTGTGAGAGTCACGTGTACATGTTACTGTGTATGGATGAGTGTCATTTATATGTATTATTGTGTATGGCTTAGTGAAATGTTTAGATATTGTTGTGTATGGATGAGTGCCATGTATACGTATCCACTTAAATGCTGCTTTTCCTTTACATAAGTGTTCTTCACTTATGTATTTCAGTGTTTACACATGATCCACATATTCCCTTCACTTTCTGAATTCACAGTCTTCTTTGTTACGCATATTTTGTCTTCACCATCACTTTAACAATCACATTTCTGACACACACTTTACCTGGTCTGGTCAACACTCTTATTCTGCTATAATTATTACGTTTTTAAGGTTTTTTCCTTTTCTTCTATAATAAACATTATGAAGACAATCATGAATTATTGCAGCACTTTAGTACAACTGTATCACACTTCAACCTGACTTCATACTGACTGGCTGACTCTGCTGTCAGCAGAGTCAGTCAGTCAGTATGAAATTTAGAATGTATTAAGATTGAAGTGTGTGACACAGTTGTAATAAAGTACTGGAATAGTTCATGATTTTGTTCATAATGTTTATAAAAGAAGAAAAGAGGAAAAACTTTAAAGAATGTAATAATTATAATGGAATAATAATGTTGACCAGACCAGGTAAAGTGTGTGTCAGAATTATGATCAGTGAAGTGATGGTAAAGTGTGTGTCAGAATTATGATCAGCGAAGTGATGGTAAAGTGTGTGTCAGAATTATGATCAGTGAAGTGATGGTAAAGTGTGTGTCAGAATTATGATCAGTGAAGTGATGGTAAAGTGTGTGTCAGAATTATGATCAGTGAAGTGATGGTAAAGTGTGTGTCAGAATTATGATCAGTGAAGTGATGGTAAAGTGTGTGTCAGAATTATGATCAGTGAAGTGATGGTAAAGTGTGTGTCAGAATTATGATCAGTGAAGTGATGGTAAAGTGTGTGTCAGAATTATGATCAGTGAAGTGATGGTAAAGTGTGTGTCAGAATTATGATCAGTGAAGTGATGGTAAAGTGTGTGTCAGAATTATGATCAGTGAAGTGATGGTAAAGACAAAATATGCCATCACAACTAATCAGCCGTCTCTTACCACAACTCACTACCAACCATCCACTACCAAACATCCATTACCAACCATCCATTACCATCCATCCACATTATGTGAAGCAGGACTCACATGTGTCTATACTGGTGTGAACAATATTTAGCGTTTTATGTGAATGTTGGATAAGTGTTCTATTCTCTCTCTCTCTCTCTCTCTCTCTCTCTCTCTCTCTCTCTCTCTCTCTCTCTCTCTCTCTCTCTCTCTCGTTCACTCACTGATCAACTAGTTCATTAAATGTTCTAACCCATATCAGTCTGTTCAGTACGTGTTCTTCACCAAATCGACATTAAATGTGAATATAAAATCAAGAAAGTTTTCCAGCCATCTTGAATTTCTAAAGAAAAATCCATCTTGAATTAGTTGCTGGCTTACGAAAATCTTGTCTTAGATCAAGTAATTGATGAGTTAACACAGACTTGCTAAATTTATACTCAAGAGTCCTTCACATTATTTCTACATGGTTACTCATAGGTCTCTCATATCTTCATATCACATTTTTCTTAAACCATCTAGTGGGTCTGTTCATTATTGTCATCTTGGATAACAATCATAATGTTATCTTAGTCAAGCTGTGGTCACCTTGTAGTTGGCGACAAGTGGAAAGGCAACACTAGAAAAATTAACTATAATTAGAAACACAGAGTTGTGAAAAGAAAATGTGAGAAGATGTAAGATGATGTGAGAAGAAAATCAAATCCTTCTGTTTACTTTAAGGACACTACCAAAGATCTGACCTTCTACTGATTCCTTGAAATTATGTTTTTTAATATACTGACAAACCAGGTCGAGCCCAAAGCATGGAGTGTCGTGTATGAGAGAACATCCATCCGTTATCAGAAAATTGGTAAAAATCTGCTTCCTTGTTTCAGGTAAATTTAATGCCTCCCAAAATGTAAAATAATCACATGTCAGTTTATAAGAAATCGAAATTGTCATTATTATTATTTGCGACCACTGTCAACCTCAGAGTTATTTCTGAGTTACCAGACCTTGCCACGTGGAGGCCAGTGGTTCGTCTTTAAGGTCCACCCACCCACTTACTGTGTTTCTGAAGGTTTCCCCAGGTCCATGTGTCCAGGAGTTTATCTGTGTCCCTTCAGATATTCTCCCTTCCCCACTTCTCCAACAAGTATTCTCCTCTTTCCCAGGTCCATGTGTCAAGGAGTCCATCTGTGTCCCCTCAGATATTCTCCTTTCCTCACTTCCCCAAGGTCTACCTCAACAACCAGTATCCTCGTCTTTCTCAGGGCCATGTGTCCAGGAGTCCATCTGTCCGCCTTCAGATATTCTCCCTTTCCCACTTCCCCAAGGTATCCTCGCCTTTCCCAGGTTCATGAGTCCAGGAGTCCATCTGTGTCCCCTCAGATATTCTCCTTTCCTCACTTCCCCAAGGTCTACCTCAACAACCAGTATCCTCGTCTTTCTCAGGTCCATGTGTCCAGGAGTCCATCTGCCCGCCTTCAGATATTCTCCCTTTCCCACTTCCCCAAGGTATCCTCGCCTTTCCCAGGTTCATGTGTCCAGGAGTCCATATGTGTCCCCTCAGATATTCTCCTTTCCTCACTTCCCCAAGGTTTGCCTCAACAACCAGTATCCTCGTCTTTCCCAGGTCCATGTGTCCAGGAGTCCATCTGTGTCCCCTCAGATATTCTCCTTTCCTCACTTCCCCAAGGTTTGCCTCAACAACCAGTATCCTCGACTTTCCCAGGTCCATGTGTCCAGGAGTCTATCTGTCCGCCTTCAGATATTCTCCCTTTCCCACTTCCCCAGGGTATCCTCGCCTTTCCCAGGTTCATGTGTCCAGGAATCCATCCGTGGGCCCCCGGATGTCTCCCCTTCCTCACTTCCCTTAGGAT